>NW_024582063.1:11473183-11604012 GCF_017639235.1 Corvus kubaryi | reverse complement strand
TATGATGGAAGTGGTAAACAGACTGAACATCTCAAGGGTTGTCTTTTTACATTGTCAGGGGGAGAAGGGAGGAAGGTGGGGGGAGGAGAAGAGTTCTGAAGATGTGGTATAATTTTTTTTCCCTTCTTTTAGGTCTGTTAATAAACTTCTTTATATTCTTTCAAAGTTGGTGCCTGCTTTGTGTTTCTCCTAATTCTTACCTCATAGAAGATAAACAGTAATGAGTATTTTGGGTCAAACCACTACCTTAAATTGGTGTTTCTGCCCGGTTACAGAACCAAACCCGCTACAGTTACAAACAAGAATTTGCAGCCCTAATTGATCCTGCATCATTACAGGCTACCACACGTATCAGGCTCCGGTCCAGACTCAGAATGGGGCACAGGAAGGTCTGAAGGAAAACATGCAGCCCACCAGGGCACTTGAAGAATGGGTACACAATTAACAGAAATGCATTAAGCCCAGCACAGCAAGAACAAACTCAATGCGTCCATGTGTGAGGAGAAAATTAAGCTAGAAGATCCTGGTCGGATGTTGCTGTTTCCTAACATTGGTCTCTGAAAGATTCAAGTATCTTGCTATGTATCCAGAGGCATTAGTTTAATACTTGCTCAGAACTTTGTCTGAACCTTCCTATTGCTGACCCAAGTAGGGAGGCAAGGGCTTGTGGGTATCATAATGCAGACATACATTCCTGTATGAAATTATCTGCAGAAACTGAGGTAGCTTAGCCATGGCAGGCTACCAGATTACAGAAACTTAGACAAAACTTGGCTTGCAAACCTTTTGTGACTAATTAACCTACTACCACACTTCCGGTTTTCTAAGCTGTTAGTCAAGATTATAAGAGTGTGAAAATAAAGAATCTTTATAAAATGTCCAGAAATTCAGTGAAGTTCATATTTTATCACTACTTGCTAAAAAGAAGCCAAAGTCGTGACAGGTGAAACCAATGCTAATGTTTAACCTGAAATACAGAAAGGAATAAAATTCAGATTTATCTCATCTTCTATTTTTTTCCAAAGAATCTTCTGCAAGAGCTCTCCAGCAGACAGTATGTAAGACATGCATAGCAACAGAAATACAACAATCATAACACACTGGTCCAGCTGTCTGATCGTGTCTGGAAATGACCACTTTTAGCTGGCAGGAAGACCTTTAAACACAATACAAAGTGATTATTTTTATTATGGAATTAGTTATACCAGCAAATGGTTAGAAGCAGCTATTAGCACCTCAGCTTTCTTATGTAACTTTGCTTTCTCAAGTGTATTATCACATTCTTTTTAGTAGTCTTCTATCATAGGACATACAAACAGATTACACTTCCCAAGGACTTCAAGTTTGCTGCTGTAGTATTTACGAAGACTTTCTGAAGAATACAAATAATGAGTACGGACATTCTTTCGATCATTATTCTGAGATCTACAGGAGATAAATGGTTTTAATGAAGTTCTCCAAACCACCTTCTAGTATTAACTACTGGTCTCAGAGGAATGCACTGAAAATTATTTGCCACAAATATTTATCTTTATAGCGCATCCTAATTGGTACCAACCTAAATGTTTGCTGCAGAATTCTTACAAGAAAAGGACAAGCAGATCACAGAATTTGCCAATACTGTTTAAAAACAAAGCAACTTTGAACAGATGGAATTTACAAGAAAACTTAAGCAAGATAAAGCTTAAATATATAGACCTACACCTTTGCCAAGCATCCAGAATTACAGTAATTTTTGTAGAAAAATGTTTGGAAGTTGCTGGGGTTACTGGGCTTACTTTTGAAACTACTTTAGTTTTGTTTTTCATTTGAATTCAATTCTAAAATGAAGTTAAAATCTCAAAGGATGTTTTGCATTTGTATGAAGTTAAGCATTTCATGGACATATTATGCCCACAGCAAATTTCAGAGTTAATTCTGATGGAAAAAAACTGATTCTGAGAAGAGAAATTGCTCAGGATTTGTAAGAAAGAAATAAGAAAAAAAAATTTTTTTTATTTTACTTGCAAATCAATTGTAAAAATGTGACCAAGTGCACATGGGTTACTTATAATATTTTTTTTTTCTCTTAGTAAGCCTTAATTCCCATTTAGTTAATAAAATTTTAATTATTTTTCATTTACACACACATAGATCTCAACTGTATATATAAATGCAGACATATATACACACACCACCATATTTTATGCTTCCTGATACAATTAAATGTGAGTATTGTTTGACTATGATGCAAAAACAAATAAGATAATTTAGGCTATTATGGTAAGGCTTCCATTCTATTGCAAGCATGGCCTTTTTTTCTTTGGTTGATTGGGGATTTTTTCACCTTTTCCTTTTCTCTCTAGTATTCTGGGATTTTCCTTTTGACACAGCTACAACTTTGGATGTGAATATCCTTTTTATTTCCACAACCAGATCAGACTTGAATGCTTTCAAATTTCCTCAAGTTTTCTAATTACAGACATTTTTACTAAGGGGTTTGGTTTTTTTTTTTTTTTTGGTCTAACTTTCTACTTTGCTTCCCATTCAGGAATTGGAATTCCTTCTTAATTTAAGCCCTTCACAAATTATGATTATCCTAAAATACAACTAAATCCACACTGCATGATGTGATTTCAGTACCTGAAATCACTGGATATACCTTTTTTTCCCCTTCTGTTGCAGTGCAAGTCAGAAAGCAGAAAAAGCAGTTTCCTTCTAACAACAAACAGTTCAACTATGCAATCCATCTTTTTTAATGTCTCTTCTTTTTTTGCCTAGAACTCTGTCCAGACTAATTTTCTCCATTCAAGGTGAAATTTAGAAGCCAAGAAGTAATCTTTTCCATTGAAAACTGTCCTTGAACTTTTTGTAATTGAACTTCAGGTCTAAAATAGGAAAAAAAATTCCAAAAGGAAGAAAGGACACTTTTTAAAATAGTCTGAACGTAAAAACAACTCCCTCTACACATTGCATTAATTGTCCAATTCTCAGGAGAAAAATATAAGCTATACAGAGAGATGCAATATCTAAAGACTTTCAAAAAAAGTATCTAGAGCAGTGCTGTTACAATAATCAACAGAAAAAATTACTCAACTAAACATATTTTATAACATAGCTAATGACAAATACAGTAGAAATAAACGAGGTGCCAGCACTGCTTAATCAGAAACACACTGTGCAGTACCCGGTAGGATTTTAACATATTTATTAGAGGAAAACTTTCAGGTTAACCTAAAAATCCTCAGAGGCAGCATTATCCCCTAAAGGTTTTATGTTATTGTCTTCTCATTATAGTTCTTCATTAGCCTATAAGAGCTCCCAAGGCACTAAATACCTAAAGAAAATCAGCATAGAAAAATAAGAAACCGCGTAGTAATGGAATCCAAGTTGTGGATGCAATGCTCAAATTAAAGAAAATGAGAAGAATTTGGAGGAGTCATTCAACTCCAACAATACCAGTCACTGTTGAATTTCAGCATATTTATCTGTAGTATCTACCTCTGGTGGCATGGCTCTTCAACACCATATACATAGTACCATGTTGTTGATTTTAGGTTTCATTCAGGGGTATTTTCTCTTAGTGTATGAACTTTAGTTTTCCAGATCCTTTTCAGAAAACCTTCAGTGGAGGCTGAGAGAATTCAAGAGGCTCTTCCCACTGCATTCTGTTTAAGCTCAGTCAACTATGATGGAAGACAAGTCTTTCTGCAAAAAGTCTTTTACAATTGTCATTTGACATTATCAATAACACTGAGATATTTACTTTCCTTTGGTAAGATGACTATTCTGAACACTATTAGCTGATTATTCAACAAGGAGAAATTTGTGATGAAAGAGACTCAGAAGAAGAGATATTCTTTTAATTGCCTTTTCATATCTATTGATAAATTACAGGGTTTTTTCTCATTCAAAGCAACACAAGTTACATGCCACATCAGGAATGAGAGCTTACTTCAAAATATCCTGTGTATGACAAACACTTAGAAGGACCTGTCTTCAAGTCAGCTTGCTTCATGCTATTTCAGCATCAGGGCAAAAGAAGTGTTATTTTGTGTTTCTCGTTCTTGCAATACATATGCTTTTAGACATAGTGACAATACCGTGAGCTAACTGAAAACTCCCTGGATTCTGCATTCCACTCCTTGGAAAAGGTCAGAGAAAAAGCTAACAACACTTAAATGTATCAAGAGAAGAACAGCTCCATTCCTCTTTTGACCCTGTGAAAGGACAGAATGGCTATAAATTGCCAGATATGTACCCTATTTTCAATTAAAATAAAATCATTCTGTGGTTCAGAAATAAATGTTTCTGTATTTATTGATATAAATGTAAAGAATAAAAATCAATATTAATTTATTTACAGCAGTCTGCTCTTGAAGAAATTTTGAAAAAGATTCAGTAAAATGAGTGAAGTAATCCTAAATCACTAACAAAAATAATTTGTTATCTTTCTAAAACGCCAGAATTTTTAACCTGGCTTATGAAAAAAACCTCCAAAATATTTCATAGCAAAGAGTTTCAGAGTATAAGCAAGCCCACAGAAAAGATCAAGGAGTTTCTAGAAGAACTAATATATGGAACAATGCATTTCCATTTTATTTGGAATTTTACAAAAGAAATTGTTTGCAGACTTTTGCTGTTAAATTGTGACACAAAGTGTGAAACTGTGTGCTGCCAGGACTTTTGAGCATCAACTTCAAAATTCAAATTGAGGTCCAAGTATTTGTCAAATTGGTTTCATAGGGCCCAATTAAAACAAAAAAACCCCACAACACAATTTCTGTAGCTGCATTCCTCAAACCAGGGATAACACAAGCAATCAGGTGTCTTAGGGCCAACCATTCCCAGTTTATGTAGTGTCACAGCAACACCCACACACCAAAAAAATGACTGGTTTTAGTAAATTTTACTTAAAGTTTATCTATGAAGCACTTTCAGATTCCATGAAAACCATTTCTGTGGTACCGCCAGACATCAGGAAAATCTTTTTCCCTTCATGTTAAGCCACCATAAGAGCCAATAATTCAGTCCTCATAGGAAATGCATTCAGATACAGTATTTGTGTCCTTGTTATGGCATATCACAGTAGCTTAAGTGTATTAAACTCTGACTTAGCCCCTGCTCTTACATGCTGGCATCAAAAAGGCAATTTTGACCAACGACATTGAAATATAGAAAATTCCAAAAACAGGAACAGTAACACACAGCATGAACTGTTACATAAGTTTACCAGTAATATTTACTCCTTTCTCAAAGGAAGTTTTTCCCATGAAACCATAACTACTACTGTCTGAGCTTGAGAAAAAAGAATCACAACAACCTTCTCAGCAACACAGGCAGGAATGAAATTGGGCAGCTCCAGATCTCAAGAGAGAATATTTTATCTGAGGACTATATCAAGCCAAGGTTTCTTCCCAGAGAGGAGCTCTAATATATGTACCTAATCATGGTACTACAATACATTTTTGGAATTATCAAGAAAAAATGCAATTCTATCAGGGTTAGACATAGTCAAGGTATTAATACTAGAGAGGGTAACTGCATGCCAGCAGCAGCATTTTGCCCCAAAATAGGCTTAGGTGCAAAGCTCTGTCTAATGTGGCAGAGACAGGGCTGACTTGGCACCACTTGAGAAGTAAGTTAGCTCTCTTTAGAAGAAAAGATTTATAAATATCAAAAACCCATGGTCACTAGAGTTGAACAAAAATCTCTACTATTACCTGAAGCAAGGTCAAGACCACTGTGGAAAAGGAAAAGCTCTAAGATTGTAACATGAAGTTGCCAAAACACCTCATCTGTCACACTGGTTGTTCATGTTTGTTTATATTATGATTTGGCAAAGCTGGTCTAGTCATATAAGTACTTCCAGTATTTCCTCCATAGTGGGTAACTCAATAACAACTTCAGAGTTACGGTAGCAACTTAGGTGAGTTCTTGGCTCCTGCCTGAGAAATGGCAGAGTTTTCCTCTCCCTGGTGTTTTGAACCTGGCACATCATTAGAAAACACCACCAATTTCCTTCACACACTTAGGTTTTGTAATACTTTGCCACAAAACTTTTCCTGCCTCAACAGCACCTAATCTTGCTGTTCAGTTCTATGTTTATCTGCAAATATTAAATATTCCTGTTTAACAGTTTTGAAAAAATAATATTTTCCAACAGCATCTCTGCATTCTATTTCTTCTTTAAAAATGGAGGAGCAAAACCCTATTTTCAAAGATCTGTTTTCTTCAGTAGTGTTCTTTACCGTTGTCCTTATTTATCAAGGTAATCACTATTTTTGCTTCTCACCCTCCAAGTCACATTCCTTGGCCATATACCATTATTTGAACTTTTTTCCAGGATGTTTGGTGAAACATACACAAGGATTTTTGAGCAAGTTTTTGTCCTCTGCAAAATCTTCTGAGTGGAAAGGATGATTAAGTATATTCTCATATTTTATTGTCTTTTTTTCCAAAATTTGCTGCTTTCTTAAAAATTCATAAGAATGATTCTCTGGAATACTTTTAAAAAGACAGACTGCAACTCCCAAAGCAGTTATTGACATTTTTAAATATGGTTTTAGTTTAGATCTTGCCTAAGTCCTTAATTTGGTTCCTCAAACCCTAATTGGGCAACATTTTCCTCAATCAGCTAAACAAGAATGCAATGTGTTTCTTATATGATTAAGAATGCTTCCATCCCCTCCCTAAAGGCTGTAACTAACTAATGCAAATATGACTTCATCATGTTGTCATCTCTATGACACCTGGATAACACAAAGAGACTCCAGCATGAAAATCATAGCTCTAGTCTGAGACCAAACCATGGCCACCCCATTACTCACACATGCACTCACCAGCGGGCCTTGGGTGTGAAGGATTAAGCTTTAGGAAAATGCAATACCCACAGCTCCATTCAGACCTGCCTCTTCAATCCAAGGGAGCCTCCCCACCTGCCCAGATATCAGGTAAATTTCTGAACCTCAGTACCAAGGCAGTCTTTTATCTCAAAAGGATGGAGCTGCACATGTTGGTAACAAGCAGGGCAGGGAGCCAGGAAACCAGAACACCTACACTCTTCCACACAATTCAACGAGAGAATTGGGAGTTGGCATGGAAAAAGTGTGTGTTAGGAGGCTGTTAGTCCCTCTTCTGCCTTAGGCAATCAGGAGAAGCCAATGAAATTAATTAGTCCAAGCTTAGCTAACCATTTGAGGACTAGAAACCAAATAGAATTTTAGGGCTGTGCTTAAGCCTGGTACTTAACAGTGACTCTGAGATCCTCTAAAAGCAGGAGAGCTTTGCTGTAGAGAACTGGAAGCTATGAAGTATGGGGTAGCTAATTTTGAACATGATAATATTTGAGGATTCAATGGAGATAATGGTTCTTGTAGCAACTGCATTTTGCAGCACTTACTTCTGCAGGAGAACATACATTCTATTGACTGTAACAGGAATTTAGAAAAATCATGCTCTGACTTTTTCACCTAATATCAGAGGCCTGGAGTGGACTGTAGAGATTCCTTCTTTTGGATGTATTATAGTACTTAATACTGGAATATATTTTATAGCCATCCTTCATGATAAAGCAGACAGGAATACTACTCTGCTTTTTACTGTGATAATTCCACTAAAACTGTGCTTGCAACTTTTAGAAAAATATGTTGATAATGAACTGGCTGCCACATACTTAGTATCTTGTTTCTCTTAGCTGAACAGTCAGAACCTTAATTCTTAACAAGCAATTTATAGGGGTGTGTGGTGGATTACCATAATATGAGACAGAAACACTTATAATTAAAACTCTATTGTCCAGGGAGAAAAAAAAAAATACAATTGTGCCTTGTCACAGATTTCAAATAAACACATTTTTGAAATGTTCCCAGGTTTTCTGTTTGGGATGTTCTATCTCTTCCTGAGTGTTCAAGACTACTGATGTATTTTACACTGTTTATGGTAGGTTAAAACCAGAGCTAGTTTAGTTTGCATACTTCAAAGTCACTTTTTAAATTTACTCACTCTGACTTTGGCAGACAAAAAAAAGGACTAGAGTAAACAGAGCACACACACATCCTCCCTCTCCTTACTACCCACTAAAAAAAAAGTAGTATTCCACTTTCTTTCTCCCCATTCTTACATTTCCAATGAGTTGAGCTTGTGTCTGCCATTATAGAAACACAGCTGAGACCTGCACAACACATACTTAAATTTAACACATTCCCATGGCAGTAATGAACAAAGCAGTCCTTCCCTTCAGGAAAATCCTGGACTTGCACTCCCCATGTCCCAGAGCAGTATAGAATTTAGAAGAAAACCAGGAAACACATGTGGAAACCAGATAGAACTGACCAAACCTAGCTATTAAGGTAGCCCAGCCAGTAGCTATTAAATAAATAATCACGTCTATCTATATTATGCCTGACTGATCCTTCCCACCCTCCACCAGCTATTCATACTGAAACACGCAGGCTAGGTGTATTTATCAGCTTAAATATGCAGAGGAAAGAAACAGGAGCTAGTGAAGTATGTACATACATCTTAGAGTTTCTAATCTTTCCATACATTCATGAAAAAAGAATCAATATAACCTTCACAAAGTTAAAAAAAACCTACACTTTTGATTGGCAAGAGCATGTACACATAAGCAGCTAGTGTCCATATCTGCTCCATTAAGTATACACATGTATACATAAAATGTATATAATCTCAGATACATATGTTCCTGTTCAGAAATCAAACAGAGTAACAGGGCAACATTTTTTTCAGTGATGGAAAAATTAGTCATAGTCATAATGATTAGTGCTGTGGTCTTTTTCCCAATCTACCTTATTCTACCATGATCTCCGATTTTCAAAACACTCTAAAAATAATCTATGTAATCTTTGGTTTCTGTGTCTCAAAGAGAATTTTACAAATGAAGATGGGACATTTTCACTGTCCTCCAATCCAATGTTATAGATACTAGATGTAACGTGATGTTGAAAAGAAAAGATTTTGTAAATATAAAAACTCTCAGCACAGAAGCTGTAAGTGATGATAAAACAAATCAGACTGCGCATGTGAGCTGAGCTCATTTTCACATAAATATTGTTTTCCCATGTGTGCTTAATGAAACAGCAAGAAAAACATTCAGGCTTTCTAATAGTGCCATCTATAAAACACAGTGGGTCTCTCAGTAAAAAGGCTGCCAAGACCTTTAATATACAGGGATCTTGCAACTCTCTGCCTGTGACAAGCAACCTGCAGCATCCTGAGGTTCATATCCAGCCTTTTGGGAAAAATCAAATTCCCTTCTCTGGATTCTTGGAAAACTTGACTCTTCTCAGAAAGGAGAAGTTCAATAGATAGTTCTAAACTAACAAAATTTTAATAAAGTGGGACAAGAATGAACAATATTTACAATGACCTCCAATAAGAAGGCAACCCTTGTTTTCTCAAAATACAAATATAATAATTCAAGTAAATGTCTTTTTAGAGTGACCTCTATGGAAGCTGGAGCCCGTCTGCGGTTCCTTCTCAATGACTGGGTTTGGAAATCCCTCTGGGGATTGAATTGGGGAGCTCAACTGAATTTATGGTACTTTGCTATCTGCTAGCCACTTTTCTCATTATTTACTCTATAGCAATTTCAGTTTTTCTGCTAAATATGGTGACAAAAGGTTCTTGTCATATTTTCTAAATATAGGTTCCTCTTTCATATTTCAGCATTGCTTCATCCAAAAGCTTCAAGATAGGGCAGTAGAACAAGCCAGAAGCTCAGTCCAGGACTACTTTGAATTAATGTCTTAGAAATATATTTGTCACAGAATTCCCCATAATACAAAATCTTCACTAGAAGCAGGAGATGTCTTTGGCATTGCTTCAACACAGTGAGGATGAGCTGTGGTTAACAATAAGCACAAAAGGCCCTAAGAAGGAGGGAAATGAAGAATGGATTTTGACAAGAACTGGCCAAACTTTAAATTACTTTCTGCCTAAACATACAGGTTTGGAGTGAAAGAAGGGTTAAACACTGAATTTGACAGGTTCTTTGTAACAATAAAGACATTGGTGGTACTTACTGAATGTAGAGGTACCAGCTAAATCAGTGGTGAAATGCTGCTTTACCCTGGACTCAATAATCAAGAAAAGAAGTTATGCAGAAAAAAATAACAGAACAGTCTCACTGGCTGTAGTCAAGCAGTGGCAGGAGAACAGGAGATACTTCAAATATCTTGAGTAAAGTTACATTACAAGACAGGTTTGCTGGGCCTGACTTTTCCTGTATTCAACCTCTTCTAAAAATGCATAAAGCTTGGTCCAAGACTGTTCATCCCACAGAGCAGCATATAACAACCATCTTTCCTGTGATCAAGTTAGACTGTGAAAGCATACATGAATTATTTTTGCCTAGGGAGCCTTAAGTCCTGCTTTCATCACATAGGCAGATGGGCACCACCACCATGAATCTATAGTAATCATTTGGCTCATTGTTCTGTTTTGTTTAGGTGTTATTATTTACTTCTTTTTTCATGCCTGGGGAAGAAATACAAGAAGTGCTATAGGGAGGAAGGATAGAAATGGGCAAGAATTGTCTTCAAAGATAGTAGTTCACCTAATAAAAAAAAATTTCTTGTAGACTCAAGTCTCATAAATTCAAGTCCCTTTGGCTGTCTGTGCGCTATGGCCATGAGACATATGAGCCTTGCTCTTTAATTTGAAGACTTTAAAAAAAGGTCAAATAAAAACAAACAGAAAAAGTGTAGTTTGTTGTCCTGGCTCATTGCCTTAGTGGTTTGGTTGCTAAGAACATTGAAATGCTAAAAGGCCATTTACACCACAGAAATCCTTAGCACTGTCTCTGCTTTTATCTTAGTCACTGAAACAGAATGTTTAATCTACTTGCTAGAAGTAACACAGACTTTTTGAGATCCACCATAGTGACCCACCTATTTTTGGCATTATCTATGCAGCCATACACTGCATTAGAGATGCCTTATTCTCCCCATACATAGAGCAGCTGAAACAGGCACCTTTCCATTTAAAGAGGCTTGGTTAAAAGAAATTAAGAAAATGAGAAAAAAAAGAAAGAGGGAAAGAAGGAAAATAAGAAACATTGTGGCATTGTGAGCTTTGACTTAATGTGAACTTTCCTATACTCCAGTCATGAGACTTAACCAAGAACAGCCTTGGGGATATTATGATGGGAAAAGCAAAGTGTGGTGATTGCATTGGGAATATATTAGCTGGAACGCTGTCTCAGCAGCTGGCGAGCAGCCTTTTGAAAACAGCATTATTCCAAGAACTATATAAATAAACAGAGGCCTTGGGAATTTTTATCCGTCCAAAAAAATCTCTTTGCCAAGCCAACCATTACCCAAACTTTCTCTATATGTGTGCCTCACGTGGAGGGTACTTTATACAGAGTAAGAGATGACTAATTATGCCTGCCAAATGCTTTAAGTTTGGGTTGGGCAAGGGCTAATTTGCAAAGGGGATGAAGAAGAAAAGGGTGTGGGGAAAACGGCTTTTCCAGAGGTCTAAGCTAAAGTAATTATGCAGCTAATTATTAGTGGACTTTGTTACTACTGCTGATCATCAAGAACTGTATTTTGCTTTATGTTCACAGGGCCTCAGGTGATAGTTCTTGCTACTGAGTAATTCTCACATAGCAATGCCCAGATGATAATGCATTACACTGCATCTCTACCTTACAGCTCAGAGGAGTCTACAGAACCAGAAGACTTGCTTGTTCAGCAAAGGCTGGGTCAGAACGACAACCTCAGATGAATGGATGTAGGAGGACACCAAAAATTCTCTAAGACAGCTGCTTTGTCACACCCTGGATGATGAAAACCTGCTTACTTCTTTCTGAGGCTTCCTGCTATCCCTCCCAAGTCCACCCCAAAAAAAAAAAAAAAAAGAAAAGCATTTTGCTGTACTAATTGCTATTCCTAATAAGATCTAAAATAATAATCGGCATCAATATGGATTTCTACTCATCACAAGTTGTACCAGGAAAAGCAGTACAATTACCATGAAAAGGACAGAAGCAGGCCAAAAGCACAGCTCTCCAGATGGCTGTAGCATTGCTTTGCAAATATCCAATAATTTTTACTCTTACAGCCCAAAAGAGAAAGGTTAAATATGAAGTAATAATAGACAAGAGAAGTTAGGAACAAAAAAAATGCCACAGTGACAAAAATGCATACAAAGTGTTTCAAGAGTATTTACCTTGATAATATATATTATCTTTTCCTTTTTTTTTTTAAACTGTTCTAGTTTTAAGTCCAGACTTTTTGTCCAGTTCCAAACTTTTTTATTGGTAGCTGAACTTTTTAGCAGTGATGTAAGTCTTCTAGGTCTAACATCTGTCAGTTTTACTGTTGACATTATTTAACCATAGAGAACAATGTAGAGGGCTCGTGATATTCATACATTTCTGTGAAACATATTAACACCACTTACAGCTATTGACACAAATGGATAAATAATCAGCACATTCTTTTAACCAAGTCTTCCGTTAGACAATGCCATCATGACTTAATTTATAAGATGTTGGAATCAACAGGCCCTTCTATTTCAGAATTTCTAGGTACTTTCCAAAGATTAATTAATTTTTATAAAGCCCATGAGAAATTTACTCCTGCTGTACAGATGTGGAAACAGACATGGACAAGCTAAGTGATTCGCCCAAACTCACATAGGAAATATGAATCAGTTTGAAAGAAAGAATTTGTGTCTCCTCCTTCTTTCTTTACTTTAGTTAGTTGTCAAGTAACAGTGAAGAAAGTTATACCAAAACATCACAGGGAAGCAAAAATGGAAAATAAGAAAAAAAACCTCCACAAAATATATTTTAATAAAACTATGGAAAAATGTAATCTGACCTATGCAACAATTTTTTGGTAATTCATAATGATTTATGGAAGTTCAAGGGATAACAAAACTCCCAGGGTTTGTGCATATGGAAATAATAATAAAAGTGTATCACAAAAAGCATTTCAACATTCAAAATATTTCTCATACCACAAGAACATCATTTGGAAGTCTTCATAGGATCAATCACAAAAATCAGGTGTAATTTAGTTATGCTCAGACCAGGCACAAGCAGATGAATATTTATCTGTCTCAAAACACTTTATGCTTTTATTAAAATTATATTGGTTGGACTAGAGAATTGCTCTTCATAAGTCTAGGATCTCCAGGGGCTTGAGAAAAACGGTTTGTTTAGACTTGTGCAGGTGCCGTGATTCAGCACAATAACACACAGGCTGCTCAAAGGCTCTATACCAAAGAGTCCATGGCTTGGTTCCCAGTGATGCAAGCCAGATTCAAGAAACTATAAAAATGAATAGAGCAGTAAATCTCCACCTATTTAAAAAAATTATTTACCATCAAGTTTTCTTGTGATGAAACACTTTGGTGTCCAAAAATGATACTGACACCTTCAGGCTTAAATGAACAGACTACAGTTCCACAGGGTTATATAAGAAATAAGGGCAGAAAGGGAAGGGAAAAAAAAAGAAATTATCTGCAGGCCAACAGGACTTGACCAATGCATAGAAGAAGCATCTGGCAGTGTGAATGAAAGCAGTGAAAAATGATAAGAAATTATTTTTCCCAAACTGTTTCTTAGAAACCAATTCACAATTTTGACATGGCTTTCTTTTTTTTTATTTCTTAGTTCATTAATTTCAAACACAAAGGTTTTCACAAAGACATTCATCGCTGAAGTCAGCAGTGCCACATTCAGAAGTTCATTTAAGGTACACAAGCTAAGACTTTAAACAGAAATTATTATAGGGCTTTCTAAATCTACTTAAACAACAAAATCTCCAGAATGCAAAAATTCACTCTGGTATTACCATTTCCTTTATTAAGCATGCCAAGACCTGTAAGCATACACTATTTAAATGATATGGCTGACATGATGGATGATGCTCCAAGTCCCCTGCCAGCAGTCTTGGAACATCAGCAGGTATTTCTGTAAATACTACAGTCCAACAGAATATCAGCTGCTTTTGTTTTTTTCCTCCTTTCAAAAACATTTTGATAGCTGGAAATAGCCAAATATATCACATATGAAGTACCCTATTAATCTACATGAAGATTGCTTTCCTTTGTGTCGTGGCTCAGGAATGAACCCCAATTTAGCGCTTTCACTAAGACTCTCCAAACCATGTGCCACTTGCTCACTCCTTCCCTTTCCCACCCCCATCCCCCACTGTGACTGGAGCAGAGAATTGGAGGCACAAAAGGTAAAGATCATGGGTTGAGATAAGAACAATTTACTGGAATGAGCAATGAGATAAGAAAATGAACACGAGCAATATTAATAACAAAAGTGTACAAGAAAGAAGTGAGTGATTCACATGCAAACTGCTCAGAGCCAGCATTACCTGACTGGTCCCTCTGCCACCTGACTCAACTGAAAGGAACCCCCTTTCCTGGGAAGACACTCCCTTTCCCTTGCACCTGGCAATGACATGAGGTGGTATAGAGTAAGCATGTCCTAGCCATGCCCTGTCCTGGATACTGATAAAATTAACCCTGTCCTGGCCGGAGCCAGGACACCTTGCCACGAGACAGGTCCACCTCCCCACGTTGTCCACATTTTGTTCCGGGTTCCTAAGTGGTGAAGATAGCACAGATATTTACATGAAGAAGGCGTGCAGCATGAGGAAAGCAGAAGACAACCATGTCCCCTCTCTCTCCAGTATCAAAATTAACTTCATCAAGGACAGCACAGAAAGAATACATTTTATGGAAATGTATCACTCCATAATTTTCCCTAAAGGAATGGAACCGAAAAAGACAGCAATGTCACCATTAAGATATTACTAAAGGCCTTTAGATCTTCTCTTGTAGCATCACCTAGAGATCAGCTGTGTGGAGAAATTTCTATGAAGAAATTAAAACAACAGATAAATGGTCCTGTTGTTATGGACATAGAATTAAATCACTGACAGGGAGACCAAGGTCACTCTTAAAATAGCACACAAAATCAGAAAAAGCAATATTCCTCAGAAAATGTTTACCAGTCTTCCTCAGATGTTTTTTTATCTACAATCAAAGACTCCAGCAAAAACTCACAGATTTTACTTCCCCACCATGTTTGTATGCCTTTTGGCAGGTAACCCCGCATGATAAAGCTGTGTATCTGCCAGATTCATTGGCAGACACAAACAGTTCTGGATGACACTGAGCAGAAGACAAGAAAAGATGTCAACACAAAAGGAGAGGAGTATTTTAGGAAGGCAGTGCAACTACAGAACACATATTAGGTTTTGGTTTCCTGAAATACCATGAAAAGCCTAGTGGCCAGCTTGACTTTTACATTCCTTATATTTCATAGTGAATGCTGTCTAGTGATTCTTTCAACAACAAAAAAGCCCAACACCCAGAGCATTGTTCGTTGTGCTCATTGTCACCCCAGAACTTTTAAGAATGCAAAATGGAACATTACGAAATTCTGTGTGGTGTTTTCATATATGGTATTCACAACGCATGCAATTTTTTTTAAGGTTTGGTGGTCCAAACTCATGTCACACGATGCCTTTGTAAGACTACCATGAATGGTGTCAGAATGATCTGGCCATCATAATAGGAAACTTTCAAAACAAAGGTAATGGCTGAGGATTTTAATCTCATTGTAAAGTAGTATGACATGACTGTTCATGAATGCTAATGAACACAAACCAGGAGCATAGCTTTACAAAATACCTATAAGCCTCTTGCAACAGAGACAAACTTAATTGCAAAACTTCTTTCTCAAGGCCCCCGCTATTGCATGCAGCAAGCTTAATCACTATCTTCATTATCTCAAATTACCATATCCCTGTGGAAATCTGTCTTCACAATGCTTTTGGTATCAAACAAAATGTCATTAAAGAGAGTTCAATGAATTAAAAAATGTTATTTGGATAGTAACTTGAAATACTATCTCTGGTACTTTCTGTCTAGAGCAGAAACACCACATGAGGTAGTGACTGTTCTACTCTCACAAGCCACAAATATTCAGTGTATGGCAAACCCAGACGTTTTGTTAGGAATTCAAACACTAACAGAAATTAGAGGGTGGAGCTTCAAATAAGAGGGAGGTGGTGAAAATTGTGGCCTGGCCCAGCAGAAAACTTAGAGAGTTCAACAAAAGGTGAAAAGCTCTGCTCCTGGGGCAGAAGCACAGGCTGCATTGGCACCTGCTGAAAAGAAGCTTGGCAGTTCCAGCAGGTGCCAACTACAAACAAGGCGACAGTGCACTTCCATGACAACGGGGAAACTGCACAGCTGGGCTACAGCAGGTGGAACACGGGCCACAGAGTAAGGGAAGACACTTTCTGCTTGTGTACAGCACTGGTGGGGCTGCAGCTGGAGAACCTCATCCATCTTGAACCCCTGCTCCAAGAAGAATAAGAGGTTTTGGAGAGGGTCCAGTAACAGGCTTCTAACATGGCCAGGAGGCTACAGCATGTGGCCTTCAAATCTAAAGTCCAAAGCTAACTAAAGCCATGACTGATTTGATGTTCATGCTTTGAGAAGGAAGTTGGACTGGATGACCTTGAAAGGTCCCAGTCAACCGACACTTCCATGATGATGCCAATTGATTTCTCTCTCAACATGTGATTAGAGAACATACAGCATGCAGGATAGTCATAATCACACAAAGAACAGCAGCAACAAAGCCAACTACTGAATACTGGGCATTTTGGAAAAATTGAAACATAGCTCTATACAGCAAATCAACTCATAACAACGTGGAGTTGTTACTATTTGAGATTTGTATTTTCGAGAAAAACTCTGCTACAAAGCATGTCTGTGTCTATAAGGCCCAGCATAATCAATAATGAACACAAAGTCAAGGAACACACATCATCTGTTAACATAGCATCTAAAATGAATCCCTAAGTAATTAAAACCTCCCATGAAACATGAAGTAGCTACACACACTCCGTAGGACATGTGTGTGCACACACTGTAGAATATTTCAATCAGAGACTTAAAGCTAATAGGAAATTGAGTATGAATAGAAGATCAGTTTTCTGGATTTTCTGATACTGTATTGTATAAGACAACAATCCTACAAAATGTTCAAAAAAGTATCTAAAATTCATGAAGTTAATTTAACTCTTCTGATTGTTAATGTGTACTTGCATAGACATAGAACACCTTCATAACAGTGAGGGACAGAAACTGTGCTTCTAAGACAATTTTGGGAAAAATCTCTTCAGTTTTCTTTCATTCTTCATTCTTTCATACGCTATTCTTCAACGTGGTCTCACAGAAACATCCACGAAAGAGCTTTATATTTTTTGTGAAAAGAGTGCTTACAGAAAAACCATTCTACTGATGACACTGATTAAGGAGCACAGAAAACTGAAAACATTCTAAGAATACAACTCTATTTTCCAAGAGGTATTAAATATCAGAATTTTATAGCTGCAAATAAATGCAAAATATATCCATCCCTATCACATATCTTGATTTGTCAACAAGAGTAGAGAAAACTACACTGGAAAACACTTATGGAATATTTGTCCCCAACGTCTTGTACAGTTTCCTCTAAGCATGAAAAATTCAAGTATATTTACGCACATCCATATTATTAATTTTGCAGCAGCTGGAGTGAGCACACAAATATTAGAAGGATCTTATGTTTTCACTTTTCTTCCTTTTCAGATTTCACCAGAACAGAAGAAATAAATTCCTTATAAACTTGTAGTTCTTGGAAGTGCAACAAAGAAAACCAAATTAAGAAACTTTGTGGTTTGTTATCAGAAAACCTGTGGAAAAGGATGAGAAATTCCTTTTCCACTCACACATACCTAAAGTACCTAAAGGAAAGTCTGAACCAATATTTTAATGAAATAGCAGGATCACTTGTAAAAAAAATTATATAACTTCCAAATCTTTTATCCATTGTTACATGGGAGTATAAATATTGTTTGTAAACTAACCAACTTTCAAAAATGTAAGTAGCATGGAGGATAATGTGAACAAACAAGATTTGACTGTGAGGTTTTTCCTCATAGGAGAAACAATTTTCTTTTTTTCTTTAACTTGTCTGTATTTCAAGACATTCTATTTTTAGAGTAAAACTTCCTGACTTTACTGGAAGATAAAACTTCAGAATTTACCTAGACTTACATCACTATTTACTAACTCCAGGAGAAGTCAACAGGAGCAATACAACACCACTTCAATCAACGTAGTCGTCATGTATTTGGAATTACTCTTGAACAAAATTTATTTAGTCCAATTTAAATAAGTTCTAAGATAAATCCTGTGCAGCATAGGATGATAATGATGCTGCACTGCAATCCTATAGCATTCTGATACTGCTAATGTATTACTTTATTCTACAAGTAATCTGTCATGAAAATTGGTTAAACCAAAATTGGCAGAAAAAATACCCAATTTTTATTACTTGACTTTTTTTTTCTCTTTTTAACAATCTTCAACACAGGTAAGGTACTAGAAGAAACATTAAAAAGTTTTGTAATTCATGGGAGCAATCTAGGAAACAAATTCTGTCCTCAGTCTAGGGTACTGTTTCAGGTATAAAAGATGAACATTTTTGGTTGACATCTGAAATAATGGCAGTTTTGACTTTTTGGATTTATCAGGTCTAACTATTCAAAATCAATGACTGTTCATACATAGCATGGTGCCAAAACAGAGATATAACTGCATTAACTGTATTGATACAGATATTAACTGTAGACAAATTCAGCAGATGTAAACTGGGATGGGGGGCAGGGGGGAAGGGTAGTCTATCATTATGACCATGAGTCTTCTGGGCAAAAGAGCTATGGTCTGGTTTGTCACATTCATGAAATGAAGCTCTTTGGGAACAAGGAACTACAAGGATTTCATAATCACAGAATACAAATTCTTGACTCGGCTGCAGAGCCAGCACCTCCACATTTGCTGGAAGCAAGGGCAAACCTAAGATATTGAACTACTAAGTTTCAAAAACATGGAGCTTCATGCAAAATTGAAAAAAAAAATTGCTTTTGTCTACCTCAAGATTGAGCAGAACTAATTTCCTTTTCCAGCCATGAGCTCTGTAATCATTTGACCAGCTACACTGTTCTCACAGAAAGAACCCATGGAATAAGGACTAGTATTTATTGATGTAAAATGATCATAAAAATCTGTTATTACATCTTGATGGTTATTATATCCTCTAAAGTTAATTTTTCCCAAATTTACAACAGTTTGTTTGAAAGTTCTTTTTACAAGCTTCTCTTGCATGAAGCTTGTCCAGAAGCCATCAAGGGCTAACCATACAATCAAGGTTATAGAATAGAAACCTATCAAAAATCTGAACTAATGTTGTCAAGTAGAAGAAATCAAATACAGAAAATGTAATTCAAACCCAGGAGTGATTATTTATAAATTACCATTTCATGGCAAGGGTTGGTGCCTGCTGCCAGCAGCATCCTTCTGGCAACCAGGCCACAGGGATGCAATCCAGCTGCCAGACCCTGCAGCTGCAGGGGGGTTGGAGTGGCCAAAGGAGAAGGGATCGCTGCCTCAAGGCTCAGGGAAAGCAGGTGGGCACACAGAGCTGGGCAGGTGACTGAACCAGGCAGTGCTCAGTGTCCGTGGGCACAAGGGCTGTGCCAGACAGGTGCCAGTCATGTGCTGCCCATGTGCCAGTCAGTTGTTCCTCCTCCTGTGTAAATTTGGACTGAGACAGATCTTTTTTATTTATATTATCTAGGGCAATGTATTTATAATACATCTTAGCCATTCTATCTGAAAACTTTTATAAATGCCCTTGGGGAAAGAAATCTAAAGACAGGTTGTGTTGCATTTTCAGGGGGCCTGGGGAGACAAGAGATCACAGAGAAGTCCATGGTAGTGTTTCAAATTTAGGAGTTTGGAAAAGTTAATGTAAAAAAGTAACAACCTGAGTTGGTGTACCAAACAAAAAAAAAAAAAAAAAAAGGAAGAGCACTTAGGGCATGTTGTAAGTTATAAAAGAAAAATTCCACAAAACAGCCAAAAACAGAATGACAAAAAAAAATAAAAATCACCACCATTCAAGTTGACCCCAGCAATAAAATCAAAAATGTATAAAAGTATAGAGAGAGAGCAACTCTTAAATCATGACTCTGCTACAGCATCTTTCAAATTGTGGGACTTCCTGCAGAGACACAATTCCCTATGGACATGCAGTGCAAGTGGAGAAAATCCATGCTGACCTGGAGTGTTTTCACTGTACAGGCAAGACACAGCCACTACTGAGACTCTGCCCTTGCCTAGCAGAGCACACGCAACTCCAACTCTGCCTAAGTGTGCAGAAAAGCAGACAGGAGCACTCTTCCAAAACCTATACTACCAACAAGTAAATGCCACCAGCCACTATGAGAAGCTAGGAAAGAAAGTAAAGTTGGCTGGTTTTAGAAAAAAACGACTAGTACAGCTGTACACTCAGCATAGTAAAATGGCCTGTGCCGTATAATCTGAAGAAATTACATCTGAACCTAGTTTTATTGCCTTTTTTTCAATGAAATATTTGCATATTCAAGCCCATTCCCACAGTTCTTGAAGATAAACAGCTCCTGACATCATTGTGGAGTTCTATTTTCAGAAAACTTTGTTTATTTCTAAGTGGTTTAATGTGCATCTGTTTACATAAATATTTAGATATGTGAAAGCACATCCTGCTCAAGCTGCTCTGATAAACAAAAGTCAGCTGTTATTCCTTCTTCACTCCTGACTCCGCTTGGAGCTGTGCCTGTTCCCTAGCTCTGGTTTATAATGCAGCCATTGTGCTTAGAACCAGGAGTTTATAAACACATGCTTGAAAAATGTAGTCTGGCTTTCCAGCAATATATTTCAATGGCTCTTTTATCATTAAGTTGCTCTACAGTTGGTGTGTCTCAGTGCACTAAAAGTTTACATTTCTCCACAAGGCCTGACGTGAGATATGTATTGACAGTATTAGCAAAGCTGGGAGGTGACAAGAAGAGCGAACATAGAGATGAAGAACACATTTTTATCATTTTATGCCTAAGGGTTCTCTCTACAAACTATTTCCACTGATAATAGAAGCAGAGTTTATGGAATATGGGATGAAATACCTAAATACACCAGTGGCTCATCTGTCTGGCCTACAAACCTGTTGTTATTCCTGCTTAACACACAAGAAAACTTAGTACAGGAAGATGCAAGACAGTCGAGGGTGAATGTTCCTGCAATCTGAAGACCAGACTAAGAGTCAGATCTGAACTAAGCTTCCACAGTTGCCACACAGGTCTCATGTGAGTCTGGAAGTCTTAGATCCTGGGCCAGTAACATACTTAGCACATCCCACTGACTTCAGTCTCTGGCAAGACCTGAATCATGTGTGACATCCTAAATCTACTGAAATTTTTCCTGTTACTCTAGGCATTGAATGAAGCTTTTCTTTACCTCAGAAAAGACAATAGAGGTGTTATTACTTTTAAATATATGTATATATATACACCACGTGTGCACATATGAGCATTCTCAAAAAGGATTAAGCTTTGTTTACCACCCAGAATTAAACTGGACACTTTGCTCACTGTAAATCAGCACCTGTCCAAAAAAATTTACCAGTTCTGCACAAATTCCCTGAGGTCATTGCTGCATCCATATGTAACTTCTTTTGTCAAACATATTCTAGTCACATTTTTGTATATGCCAAACTTCTGGAGGTCAGCAGTTTACAATATTTTTCTGTCCAAGAAGTTAATTATAGATCATAAGAGCCTAGAAAATCCTTCTCATACTTTATTTAAAATTAAGACCACCGTGAAACTTTTGCATTAAAAAACAGACACCTGGAAATGAGGATAGGCTATAAATACTGTTCATGTTTCTGAAAAAGGAATCCCAACTTCCACAGGAAAAGTTAAATGAATATGTATACCTAGCTCAATCTTTTCCAAAATACTCACTTTTAGATCACACTCGTTTCCGACCAGTAAAAATTGGCAAAACCAGTAATCAATGACCTAGGGAAATTCTCAGTCAGCAACGGATGAGTCTCATTACTGGTTTAGACTATACCTCCCAATTGTCCCTGCATAATGACTTGTGATGTGGAGCATGAGAACTGGATCTCTTTCAGCTGCAGTTAAACTAAGTACGCACCCCAGCCACAGGTGTACGGAGCCCATGGAACCACAGGAGAGCTAGGCTGAAGTCAATCATCTCAAAAGGCTCACACTGTTTTTTTCTGCAGTTCAATCTCTACCAGCCCTCAATATTTCTCAATGAAGACAAAGTTTTCATTGAGAAATATTGAGGGCTGGTTGAGACTGAGACTTTGAGGCTTTGCTCCAAAGAAAATGAATACAGAGCTAAGTTTATGACCTGGTTGTTTTTCCCTCTGTTTGGAACAGTTACATATACAATTAAATCAGAACAATTACTGTGGAGAGAAGAAATATTTTCCAGCTCTTCCTTTACCTTTTCAACAAACTTTGTTTTTCAAGACACAATCTTTCAAACTTCTCATTTTCATGTTCCCAAAGAACCACCACTAACAATACATCCAGGCTAATAGTATTTTTTAAAATAGTTAGAAGACAAGGCAGATGTCTTTTATTTAATACAAGTGTGGGTTTACATAAAAATATTTTCTATTTGTTCCCAGTATATCAAAAAAGCTGTGTAACAGATATGAGTTATGCAAATGACTATTCAGCTTTTATTCTTTCAATCAAGTATGACAATTCAGCATAAATGCATTAGGTTAGAGGAGCTTAAACCAAACTGCAGCTATTCAACTTCATCAGTTCAAAAATGAATTTTTTTATTAAAAAAAAAAAAAAAGGGCAAACCCAAAGCCAAAACTTGACAAAGAAAAAAACTCACACAAACCAAAACCCAAAAATCAGTATCTTCCTGCTGCTTAAAAAGTAATATTAGAAGCAACCAAAATATGCATATGGAAGCCTTTAAAAATGAGTTTTACAATGAAAGCTAATCCTGTGACTGGTTCCGTCTGGTTTCTGACACTCCAGCAGAACATGGAGGCAGCTGCTAGGCCTATGATGTTATCTCCCTCTAAGAAGTACCTTTGAGTAGCATAAAGTCATCAAAATATTTGCCTCCCAGTTTCTTTATACAGAGCATGGTGCTGGGGAAAAAGAAGATGTATGATAAGGAGGCTTTTATTTTTCTTCCTCCAATGCTTGCTGAGTGTTCAGCCTGACAAGGAAGAATTCTCTAAATGCCCTATGTTGAGCAGCATCAAAATATTTCAGGATGATGCTCTATTTTGTTACAGGAAAAGTCAAAATAAAAGGAAGATAGATTAAAAAGATAATCATACAAGAAGTTTCCACATATGTCATCATACAGCCTTGAAAATTACACCACTGTGGTCATTCAAAAATGACTGACTTTAAGCAGGGATTAATTTATACCATCTTCCAGATGTCATGAAGCCACAATATGCCAGACATCCCCAGAAGGGTGTGGTACCAAGCACCAATATCAGCAGGTATCAGCAACAACTCACAACAAAGACTCATGTCTGAAAGGCCAGAAAGGAGGAAACCTAACAAATTGGAAATAAAGAGAACTGGAACTGCTTTCTCTCTCTTCACTGTTCACCTCTAGATCATCTGTATCATTACAGAGAAAAAGAAGAAAAAGGAAAGCCACGATGTAGGACAAGAATGTACATCATGAGAACCAGCCTAAATTGGGAAATTTCAGTTGCTGTATTGAGGCCTGGGTCAGTTTCACCACTTCTTCAAAAAGCAATTAATTTTAAGTCAAACTCTATATTTCTACACCAAAGTATTTGCAGTCATCCTAATATCCGAAAGTTTGTTATTTGGTAACTACAACAAACACAGTATTATTTTAAGTGAGTATTTTATTTCAAAACATTTATATATGCACATGTTGATATTTTTCATTTCTAATAGAAAATGTTTCAGGCAGTAGATAATATCATTTGCCAATCTGCAACATTCCAACCCCCCGTTTTCCCTCAGTTTTCAGAATCAATGTCAAGTGAGATGTGCATCTTATAAAAGAAAGAAGTCTCAATCAGCACTTGAAGGGACCACTGAGAATCTTCTGATGAGTTCCAGATGTTTGGCCAGTGATGCACAAATGCTTGCACCATGGAAAAATCTTTCCAGGTGTTTGCAGTTTCATACATTGTTGCACAACAGGGATCATAAAGCTATTTCCACGAAGGCCGTCCCTAATCAAAGGCATGCACATGACAGGATACCCAGACTAACCATGACCATGGCAGAAACAAATAACCATCCAAGTATACCAGGACTATTACATGTTTGGTCAGAGCATGCTGGACAAGAACCTTGCTGGCCCAGATGCTCTGAAGCTCATGCACAGTCCTGGCAGCACAGTTTGCATCGACAGATGAGGACCCTGGAACAAGTCAGCCTATCCAAAGACAGCCTAGTCCCAGTTGCTTGCTAACCTGAGTTTTAATTTCTAACTCAGAGGCAATATTGACTAGAGAGGCAGATGTTAGTTTGATATATATTGTATTCCACACTTCCGATTTGGTAACCTGGACCATGACTTATACCATATTCATGATCAAAATAACAGCCTCTGGAAACTCCTTAAGCTGACAGATCCAAAATTAAAGGATATTTAAATGTTTATATAAATAATATGAAATTCCAAGTTAGTCAATGCCAGAGTTTGAATCAGCATTCCCAATATTTTGACTTATTTTGCCAGTTTCCAAATGCCATCTCTAAAATGCAATGAACACTACTTACGGTGTTCAGTTCCTTCAGGTTAAAGCCATAAGCTGTATATATTATTAGTTAATATTCTGAAAATTTTTCTGTTTTGTCCAAATGTTTGAGATGCATGAACATTTAAAAAGGAATAAGATTATGGTTAAGTTTAGGACTTTTTCTAAATATATATACAAGAAACATAAAAGAAAAAAACAACACAGATTTAGTTTAACTACTAAGGAAATGTTTTGTTTTTAATGGATATATTCTTTTTGGCTTAAAAAAACAGATTAAAAATTATGAGTCAGAAGAATATACACCAAGTAAAAATGAAACTGGGGGAAAAGACTTGAAATTCTGACATCTGCAGTGGTCTGTTATGTAAAATGGAAGTATTTACAGCCACGTGAAATGTTTCCATTGTTTTTTTTTTCTTGTTGTTTGTGCATCCCAAGTGTGCTTGTTTCAGTATTGCTAAGTTACAAATCTTATAAAGATCAGAAGCAGATTTTTGCATTTATACTACAAAGGGCTAAATGCAGCAATAACAACCAACCAGCAAACTCAAAACCCTTGAAGCTGCGTATAAGATAAACTACATAAAATAATTTAAATAAAGTACCATTCATCCTAGGCCAATAACTGATCATTCCATGCTGCAATGTACATTCAGTATTTATAAAGTATGACTGCAGCTAAATATCTATAAACATATGTTGAATTCCAAATCTGACTTCCTCAGCACCAGCACATACCACTGTTCACTAGGTTTCAAGGAGGTACTTGACAAGGAATCAACTTGCCTTCCTTCAAATGTCATTTCTATTTAGACTCACTAACAGGATTTAAGCTTTTTGGTTTTTTATAGTTACCTTGCAAATCCTCTCTCCAAACTTTTAAGTCAGATTTTGGTTGTGGTTTTGTTCTTTTTTTTAATTATTATTATTTGAGCACTATGCATGTGCTTGATAAGAGAACAAAACATAGTACACAATGGTGAAACTACAAAAGAAAACGAAACTGTGTGGCTTGATCCTGGTTAGAAAACTGGAAGATAGCTGTGGACAGTTGTGAGGGCAAACAGGAACATCAATGAAACGGAATTGTCTCAAGAGGATGTGGTTGTTTCTATTGCAATTAAATAAATTTGAAAGGCTTCAAAGGCAGTTAGTAATCCACTTCATGATTATCTACTAAAGACATGATCTCACATAAACTGCAAGTCATTCGCATTCTCTGAACAACTATTTTAATTACATGAGCTACAAAGTACAGTAAGGGTGATTTAAAATGAAAGTATTCCTGAATACTACATTATTCAAGCATGTTGAATTCAAAATAAGAAAGTATGAAGAAAAAAGAAAACATCAAAGATCCAAGGCATAATTTGTTTTGTTTTCCTTACTCTGTATATTTATTTGCTGACTCACAACAAATCAGTGTAATTTAATGGTACTTTTATTTTAGGAGTGTTTGAATCTGTTTGGTTCCTGCTTGTCATAGGTTAGCAAGCATAGTCCCGGAAGGGATGTCCTTGCTAAGGGGTGCTTACAGTTTCCTCTGGGAACTGATAGAACCTATCAGCTGGCCAGTTTGAATATGGACAATTCTCTAAGCCACTTAAAGTTGTGACCACCTCTGTTATCCACATTTAAGAATAGACAAACTCCCCCCCCAAGCTCTCTCTCGTTTCCGGCGCTGGCACAGGTGGCTGCAGGCCCCGTGTGGGGCCAGCGGGCCCAGCCAGGCCCTGCTTGGGCCAGGCCGGGCCACGGCCACCCTGGAGCCGATGGACCTGTTCCAGCCGTGGAACCTCCCCACTGCCTTGCCATGGGCAGCCGGAGCGGCTCGGCTCTCCCCCCTCTCCACTGCGATAAGAAAAATTCAACATTCCAGCTGCAAAGCTGCAAGGCCGAGGTGAGATTAACCCTTTTAGAGCTGTGAAGAGCTGAAAACCTGAGGGAAGAGAGAGAGGAGATGCTTAAAGCTGAAATTCTGTTGTGAAGCTATGATATATCAGAGTATCCCATTGTAATTCCATGAAGATCTGGGGGATGGAGTGTTCAGCTCGTAAGCAAAAGCACCTGCGCTGAGATAGGCAGATGCTGACGCAGCTGTAATTTCATGAGAAGTTTGGACAGGGAGAGATGGAAGCGATGAGGACTTTTGCTCCAAATGGGAAAAGAGAAAACCTCAGTTCCTAGAGATGCTCCCAGAGCTGGTCCTAACAATGAAGATGAGGAAGACCCTTTGCTCCCAGGGGAGGAGAAGGGCCTCTGTTTTTGTTTCTGAACGGCTCAACCTTAAAACTGTACCCCAAAAACTTCAAGAATGGACCCTCAAAAGCAGTTGCGGGAAAAGCTGCAAGTCGGGGGAAAGGACTCACACGCAGGCAGAGAGACTCCTCTTCCTAAATGGACTGAACAATATTTGGAAGTGGGCGGCTGGCTCGTTGTGATAATGTGTTCATAGCATGGGCAAGAGAGACTCTTCTTTCCAAATGGACTGAACAAGGTTATTATGGAAGTGGTAAACAGACTGAACACCTCAAGGGTTGTCTTTTTACATTGTCAGTGGGAGAAGGGAGGAAGGTGGGGGGAGGAGGAGAGTTCTGAAGGTGGTATAATTTTTTTTTTTTTTTCCCTCTTTTAGGTCTGTTAATAAACTTCTTTATATTCTTTCAAGTTTGGTGCCTGCTTTGCATTTCTCCTAATTCTTATCTCACAGCAGATAAACAGTAATGAGTATTTTGGACCAAACCACTACCTTAAATTGGTGTTTCTGCCCGGTTACAAACCGAACCCGCGACACTGCTTAAACACAAACAATCGACAATGGATCTCTCTAATTTAAAAAAGACAACAATATCGGTTTTCTATATTAATCAGTATAGGCCCAAAATGACAGTAGCATTCTTCATAATTTAAAGAGCTATTAAACTCATAATCACATGATGATGATACTTAATTCTAAAGACGCTCAAAGTCATTACCTAAATCACTTTTGTTGCTTTGAAATAATTTTTAAAATGTAGATAAAGTTTTTTCCCATTGAAAAAGCACATTTTCCGTGTGCTTTTATGCATAGGAGAGTATGACCAGTATATGCAACAAAATTATCAACATCTAGGAATAAGAACAAGATCACTAATTCAACACCCGAATTATTCCACTCATCAAAGTGCAGAAACTTCAGCCAACATTTTAAAATCCTCCTGTAGAACCAACGAGTTTCAGTTCAGACACGTTACTTCTTCATCCCTGGCCAAGAAATTTCATCTTTATAAATGTGTAAGTTTTCACAAGAAATTTCAAGTGCATCAGTTTTTGCTTGTCCTGAGACACCTCAGAAAAAAACCCCTTGATTTTTACAAGGTGCTGAGCACCTATACAGTAAAACTGAATCCCTGTGTAATACTGGGGATTCCAAACTTCAGACATTTTAAGTTAATTTTTTTTTTAAATCAGTGGTAAATTTTTCTCAGCAAACATAAAAATAACCATTTAAGAGAAAAGAAAAATTTCAGAAAAAAGCTCCTTGATGTCTTTGAATGTAGGTATCTATTTTTACTCTCTATTTGGCTGCAGCTCCACGAAATGTATTTTTTATGGTTTTTCAGATAATTTTTCAACCATGGTCTCTCTCTTGTTCTGGTTTACTGTGGAACTACATAACCAAATGTTGGTTTAATAATGAATAAATCAGACTTGACAATCAAAATTAACATGGTGGTTCCTCCAAAAGTCTCCCTCCAAATACAATGCTTCTATCATCTGGTAACTCTCAGGATCTTTTCAGAGATCTCTCTTATTAAAGACAGACCCTTTGAGAATGTTAGGAGCTGTGGCTGTAATGTTAATATGAGCTGAATCTGTAACAGGATTGATCAACCTCATTAAGTTCTGTGAGAAGCATGCCTAATTGTTTTAATTATCCATGTTCTCATGCTCCAAATACATTAAAGCAACTATTCAGTGTTTCCCCACTCATTTTCCCCCACTGTATCAGCAATCCCAATACTGTGGGATAAAAACCTCATGCCATGATCCATACTTTTATGGGGTTCTAAAGCATCTTGCCTTGTTTAGTATTGCATATTTGATACAGTACTACTTATGCTGAGTGACATAGCACATACAAGGATGTGCATCAGCCATATGTTAGCAATGGATTGATCCAGTACCTCCAAAGAACAGACCCAAACCAAATAATAAGTCTCTGATTCACTTGGAGTGTTCAAGAACATTCCAGACTTCTCATTGATACAATACAGTACCAATCAATTCAAACTGCCATCATTTTTAAAGGTAATATTTTCACAAAAAAGGAGCACCAAAACCTTAGGAAAGTATAAATATTCTTCACAAGTACTGACCATAGAAGAAAATAAAATGAGTCTGCCTCCTGAAGTAATCAAAAAATTAATCAATTATCAGGAAATAAGATGTGTATTAAATAGTAGTTTCAAGTATTTATTGATTTTTTTCCTTTCACATTGTACATACAAATAGGTAAATCACACCCTGTGATTTCTACTCTGACCAAACAACTACTCCTTTTATTTTTTGGGGGGGAAAAGAGGTGCAGAAAACATGAATTCTTTAATCTATTAATTCAAATCAATAACTGTGTTGTAACTGGGCGACCTTTTATATCAAGCAAACTAAAAATTAGATGGATTTATTTCTCATGAAGTTATGGTCATTTTCAGCCCAAATTTACATTAGTAAAAATAGTATTCAATAATTGTTCCCTGTTAAATCCAAGGCAAATTGAATTCCATTAAAAAATCCACATTGAACTTTAATTAAACTATCATTTAGCTTGTTAATTATAATTTGTGACAACTGCTACAAATGATAGCTATTAAAAGATATAGGAAGGAAGAAGCAAATTATTCTAAAGGATGCATTTCATAATGTATGCTGAGCAACCTTCTCTGACAATCTTGCACGAAAAAATGTCTCTCTCTGATCTTTTTTTTCCACCATAGCATTATTTTTATTATTAATTCCTCTCCCCCTTAATCCTTCTGTAACCGTTTGACCCTTTTCTTGGCATTTCAGTTAGATAGTCTCATTTATTCAAGGGTGATTTCTTTTTTTCACAAGTACTGTTGTACATTCAGATCACAGATTTAAGTGTGTACTGGTGTCCAGATTGTGTCCTTGATGTGAATTTATTGGCTGTTTTTGTTACTCTTCCACACTCGGGTTGTCCTCCCTCATACATGCTGTTCTCCTCCTGTTTACCTTGGGGAGATTCCCAAGGCAGATGAGATAGGCAGGGCTCCCTCCTCCCCCAGCATATCACAACACAGATTGCAACACACCACTAACCTCCACTGCCAGTATTTCTTACAGGAGAGACAGGGCCAAATCCTTCTGCTCTCTTCAAGTACCACCACTGAGCTGATTTACAGCACACACAAAGGTCAGGAACTTACGATAGAGGGTTCTTGTTGTGATATGTACGTGGACTCACCATTCAAGAACACAGAGAAAGGTTGAGTGGTGAAAACAGAATTAATTGCATTATCATATTTCACTGGGAAAGCAAAATCTGGCATGTTTGGAAGAAAAAAAAAGCTGATGCATTACAGTAATATCAGCTCGTAGCATACAGGCCAAGGCTACCTCTAAAATTTCCATTACAAACTTCATCTTCCCTCTACTTTCAAGTCAGAGAAAACTTTTCAAGCAAGATTAGCACTGAACTCCTGAGCCCAATAATGTACTTTGCATAGAAGTTGTTTAACAAAATTAATTAGGAAGAAACAATAAGTTAACAAACTACTAGCCTAGAAGATATGAAAGTTACTACCTCTTTTTAAGGAAAGAAAAAAGAGAAAAAAACCTATATCTTAGTTTAGGTTTAAGCAATAGGCATATATGTTTCATTAAAAACACTTTAAAGAACTACTTCGTTGAAACTACATATGTGCATCCAAGCTACCCTACTATTTAACAAGCTATTTTACTATTCACAGCATGATACACTGCAGTGATGAAATATGGACACCCTGCCAAATATATACGTTCCTTAACCATGTTTAAAGACTATTTACAGGTTTGAGGTCTTTTGGTATTACTGCATAACAAACATGAGATATTTGAAATTATCTTAAAAGCAACATGTTGCAAATATTCTGATGTATTACCTCCATGCATATTGCCTAGTCTTTAGTAGCAATGCTGAACATTACCCTATCAGTTAATTGGTAGTAAAATTTGGGAAAATAATATATTGAAAAACCCAGAGTAGGAGACTGAGGCTATGCTTTTGAAATTAATTGGGAGTTTATCTTGGAGAATCAATATTAGTACCTTCCCTGTCCCTAGCTGTGTAACTGTACTGTGGCAGAGCCTGAGTGTCAGCTATTGATGAAGATCTCAGCTTGCCAGGTGCTTGACTAATAAAAGACAAAAGGCCTGCCAGTTCTGCTAAATAACTGTTAGTGTAAGCTGACAACAGTGTTACACTTTAAAGATATGCTTGCTGGTCTAAAAATAAGCATATTTCCATGCATATTTAAAATACCTTTATCTTGAGTTAACTATCAACTGAGATATTCTCCCATTTTCATGGATTTGAAGTCTCTCAACTTCAGCAAAATCTACTTAATCTTAACTAGATTGCCTTTTCTTTCTTGCCCTGTATGAGTAAAAGTCTCTTTTGTTTACTGCTGATGAATAATCAAGTTGAGAAAACCTCTAGAGAGGGAAAAAATAAGGAAATTATGACTTCTGATGCTAAGGCCAATAATATTTTAACAATTTCATCGTGTGTTACATAGATTTTAAAAAATGCTGTAAATCTAAAATCATTATCTTATTCCTTTATTTTTGCAATATACGCTTAACACATGTGAGGTCCTCATTTTCTGGTAAATGTTCAGAGAAAAAGTCATCACGTCATTTGCCTGCCCACTCATGCAAAAGTTGACAATTCAGTTGTGGGGAAAGCTTTATGAGATATGGAAAGGAGAAAGAAATGCTATTTTTCTCCTACAAGAGGTTAACTTTTCCCCCTCCAAAAAAAATATAAAAGCATGACTTCAACAAGTTCGGTTTTTTCTCATGGATGAACTTTAAGTTACGTATGGCTTTCTTTAAAATATGTTCTTGATGTTTTTAAGTTGTGATACCAGCAAATTGTGATGAATTTGGGTAGTATAACAATAGATAATTAATGCTGGATGGAGCAATGCTTGGATAGGAAGGATGATTCTCCTAATGAGGAACATCTGAGAAGCATATAAAACAAACAGGATGTTGTATATTTTCCATAGTTCTGATTACACACAAAAAAGAATTCAGCCATGCCTAAAAATATTAGGTCTTTACATAAAAGTACATGAAAGGTGCTGGGTTTCCTCCCCACCCCAGGCAGAATGAACACCTTCCTGCTATTCATTAAACCTTGTTCCCCCACTGTTTGCATAAAACAGCCTCCTACTATCATACACAGAATGACTACATAAATTTAAAGAAGAGGTATCAAAACAAAGAGTATAAGTAGGCAGTGTTCTTTTAAAATGACATGTAAATGATAACAGATGGAATATTTAAGTTACACTTTCAAAGGGATGCTACACAACAAATTCAGTGTACTATCTAAATATCAGTAAGTAGCTTAGAAGCCATTAAAAACATAATTGCTTCATTAATTCTAACTAAAGATACCCAATTACCCTTTTTGCTACCTTCATGTCCTAAAAAATTTTACACTTCCAGTGCAAAATACCTTTTTTTTTTCCTTTTCAAAATACAGCTCTGGTTCAGTCTAACCTAGGGTATTATAAATATGTGAACTTGGCAGTAAGTTGACTTTTTTGGACAAGTTAAATTATCCCCCACTGCAGCATAATTAAACTATGTCATTCAATAAAAATAAACCTAGCAGGAACTCAATGCAGTAACTGTAATTTGCCCATTCTCATGTCACCAACACGTCTCAGACTTAACACAAACATATTTTTCCTTATGACTTCTTTAAAGGAGATCAAATCTGAATTTTTCAAAAGTGCTAGGCAGTTTCATGTTAGGCTACAGTCCAAGGGTTGATTCAGGCTCCTTTTGACCTTTGCAGACTATATATCTATATTGTCCAGTAATTTAACTCCCTCACTGGCTCTTGAGCCCCTCTTCACTGCCTGCACCACCAGTTCCCTCTAAGCTACTTTCTACTGCAAGCATAAAGAAGAAAATCTGGAACTTGGTAACATGGATCACTCAAGATTCCTAATATCTGGGACCTGGTAAGACCATGCCAGATTTCAGCCACATGCCTGGGTCAGTCTTTCAAAAGTTTCTGTGTAGTCTTGTCCCTTCATACACCTCATGAGCCCCTCTTGGCACACAGCAGAACCAAAATTTCTTCAAGATGGAAGTTGTTCTTTCCACTGCAGACACTTAGAACCAACAATAATTACAAGAGCATCTGTGGGAAGTTCCTTGATGGAAATACAGGCTGAGCACAAGGCAGTGAAACTGCAGCCCGTGTTATGGGGCAGAGCAGCGTGACAAGGTTGTCACTTTCTGCTCTGTCACATGTACCAGGGGACACCTGCTTTAGCACTACAGCAACTTGCTTTCAAAATGCTATAAACATGTAGGAACATACAGAGAGATATGGAGAGTGTTTCTTCAACGGACGGAGATGTCTCATTCTAAGTTTGATTGCTGTAGTGTTACACATATTAGATGACTTATGAAATAAAAAATTCCCATTGGTTTTGTATGTTTCCCACACATTTTTCATTGTACCTAATTATCAAAGTGTATACAAATTTGCATGAAACTTTTATAACTCTTTGGTGAACTCTTAATTCTGGGATGTTTTCAGGGACTGGCCTCTCTGAACAGAGATATTATTTTGAGTAGTAAATGTAGCTTCTACTTGACTATAATGCTTTTTGCACTAAGAATGCTTGCATTTGGAGGCCAAGTCTAGTCCCAGTTGAGAGCACCAACAAAACCACCAAGTGTTTCAACAGATTTTGCAACAGACTGCAAATTCAAATGACAATTTCTTTTTCAACTGAATCTATTTCAAAATAATTTGAAATAATCTCTGCTGTTCAGAGCTTTAACTAAGTTTACAGATTCACAAGTTTTATTTTTCTGGGAATTTAGATTTGTCTTCTGAAGTCTCTGGCAGATCGCTTTGTACAACTTCAAGTTAGTTAACTCATGTTTAAGGCCTTTCCAGTCACAGTTCTCTCCTGTGTATTTTCTTGATAAAGCAGAGCAGAGCTTCAGCTAACAAATAATTGGCTAAAAAACCCCAAAAGCAAACAAAAAGAAAACCCTTGAAACTCCTTGAATTAAGATGGTAAGATATCTGGAAGCAATGAGGAAAATGATACAGTAGAGAAAGAGGAAGGAATATAAATACCTTCACAACAAAAATATTCAATCTTAGCAGATCTCCTGATAGGCCTTGACCCTTTGGCTATCCCTATATCTGTGGTAACATGCCAAGCAGAGCCAGGGTCCATCTGCTGGCCCTAAGGCCAGCTAGCACAGCCAGGCCACACAGACACTGTAAAACCTTTTAAGCTCTGAAGGTGGATTGCACAAGTGGAGCTGCCTTGCCCAAGCAGGACTCAGCCCTTGCACCTGGCAAATGTTACCAACTCACTGGGTTACCAACAGGTAGGTCACACAGGTGGTTGGCATAACTAAGCATAACCAGAAAAGCAGGAATTTCCAAGCAGAGAGACATGAATGCTTCTTTTTGTGAGCATGGCACCAAGACATCCCAGGACACAGAGGAATATACAGAATTAAATTGGTGGATAGCTCATTCCCTGAATATTAATAAACCACAGCCTATCACTGTCATAGAAACTGGATAGATGACACTAAAAAACAAGAAAGCCTTTTGATTTTGAAAATGAGCCATTTGAAGGTCTGGGAGACCCACAGCTCTGACTGTACAATATTAAGGCAATCGCTGCACTGACCAGAGGGCAAAAGTTGAGATAGTTTCGTTGATTTAAAGACAGAATGCCAGAAGAACACATAATATACTGTTGTATCTCTGGCTTAAACTTGAACTCAGAATAAATTATTTCAGGAATGTTTTGCATAGCCTCTTTTTATATCTCCAGTGAAAAATCTATTTTGATTACATGGCCCTGGAATAAGTCTGTTATTTTTCACATTTTATCATTTTTGGAACCAGTATACTACAACACAGTTTTCTTATCTTTCAACCCATGTCCCCCTGCCCCTTAAGTCAAAAATAAAACACACTGCACCACTTGTAAAAGCAGAGAAACAGCCTAGAGTGGAAATCTCCATTCACTGAGGGAAGGTTTTGCATCTACAAAGGAAAACAGAAGTTTAGACTATGTTTAAGCTACCATAAGCTTAGTATTCTATAGCTTAGCCTCCTTCTTTAATGCAGCAAATGTTCAAAAGGCAAAGCTGAGAATTTTTGTAAAAGGTCACAGATTTACCAAAAAGATCATATACACAGCTGAGATAGTACAGCAAGAACTTGAGATGACATTTACATACACCCTAATTCCAGTTCACCAGTATAACAAAAAATACAAAAAAAGATTCACACATATGAAAGAAGGAAAAGCGCATTTCATGTAGTAATTAGAATGTTGTATACATGAAGAACAGGAACAAGTCAAGTCAAAAAAAGGTAGCAGCCAGGAATATTTATTTAATGTGCTCTTTGCTTCTTCATATTACTCTTTTGTTCACAGAAACAATCCCTAAAGCCCTTAAAACACAAGTGTTTTACTACATGCTATTAAGTAGTCAAACTTAAGGATAATAGAGGAGATGTTTTTTTTATGACCTTCTCCATTTCTAAGGCAAGAGACCCACAAATGCAACGCTCTTACTAGGAGAAGGACTAAAGATATTTGACTTTATAAACACCTTGATAACAGGCCAGCTTTAGAACAAGGTTAAGATGAGAGGAAAATAAGTGGACACAAGGAAAGCAATGAAGGGTATCATTGGTGGAGTTCCTTGATCTTTTAAGTTTTCTTCCAAGGTACCCATCCCAAACATCAGGAAAGTGCCCACAAAATACACTACTGATGCAAAATTAGGAGACATTGAGAGCATACAGGAGTAGAGGCTACACAGAGAAACAACAGGAATAAACAGATTGATCCCAGATTGACTGCTACTCTGCGAGTAGCCATCATGCTCTGTTTATGGAGATACCTGCAATGCTAGCGAACCTCCACCCACAAGGAGTCCCACTGTCAGCAGTGACAAGGAAACATGGAAATAATATGATTTATTCCATGTGCTCCCAGACCAACTCAAAGCACTCTGCCCTTGCTGCTCAACCCAGTAGGGTACTTTGACTGTATACCAGTAATGAACAGCTTGTAATTCAGCCTTGAACACTGCTCTTCTCCACATCTGTTTTTCCTTATCTCTGTGTTGATATATTTCTGTCTTATTTACCCTCACCCTAAACTGTCATACATTTTCTTTAAAGGGCAGACCCTAAACAGCACATCATTCTTCTGACATGTAAGCAGCAAATCACCTCCTCTGCAATGCAATTAATTAAAAGCCTTAAAAAGACAAACAAAACTCAGCATCCCTAGCCATATTTATCTGTGGTTTTGCTGATCAAACATCAACATGCATAAACAACATAAGGACCAGCTAAAGAAAATCAGATGCCCTACAGGACTTGGCACATCTTCCCAAAATATTTGAGTTGAACTATAACATAAATAGTTTTAAGTCTCTGTTTCAATTTCAAATTAGTTAAGAAAAATAGCTCAGTATAGAGTAGTTCTTTGTAGAATCAAGTCATCTTCATACCATGCCCTGATTTGCAGTCAGTTTGTAAAACTGGATTATTTAGTAAAACTTAAAGAATCCTTTTTTGCCCTTCCCAGTATATAATGTCATTACAAAACCTTAAGGAGATTCAGGTTTTTTCAATGCTTTAAATTTCCATAGGCTGCAACAGAGATTACCTTTGGTAAAACAAGATTCAACTTTGGAACAGTCATTTCACATCTGAGTCATTTCTTAAGCCATTCCCCCTAAGGGACTACTAAGGTGAGTACAGGTTAGACAATCAGACCAATTATTAATCTAATCTCTGAGAATACTCTTTACCATGCAATTCAATCATGAGACATAATTTAAGACTTTGGAGCAATATATATATCAGTGATGGCAATTTTGGGAAAGGCAGAAGGAAGGTGTTTGACCTTGCTAACTTTGGAACGGATATGTGACATTTTAGCTGATAGACATGCACCAGCTGAAAGAGGATAGTCTCACATAGGCAAACGTGTCTTTTTCCATTATAAGATTTTCCACAGTTTAGGTAACTGTATCTTTGTCTTGTTTTTGCAATTCAGATCATATTTGCAGAAGTTTGTATTGCCTAGATCTCAGCCCATATATTCTCTATCTTTGATGATTTTAGGATTAATAATCAACAAAAGATTACAACAAAGATTATTTCATTGGCCACCCGCACCACTGTCCATCATTCACACGCCATTTGCTCTTCTTGAACAAAGACCCTAATCTAGCAAATTTAAAGCTACTTAAAATCTTCAGAGAAAAATTCATGTAATTGTTCACACCCAAGGAGGAGGTTTGAGGTTTTGAACAGACTAAACACTATGGAAAATAGTAGATACTGTTGGTTACTAGGCAATGCAAAAATTTCCAAAATATCAGCAATACAACGATTCTTATAATAGAGAGCAGTGTGTTTATTTAGCTAATGGAAAGAGAACATCGTTCAAAACTTCCTCCTCCCTTTCCTTGCATATGTACATACTAGTCAAGTAACACTTTTTTTTCCCCCCATCTTTTAAAATCTCTGTTGATGATGGATGAGCTACCACAGAATACATTGAACCTGATACCTTTTTCCAGACAAGGCAGACAGCAGTTAAATACAGGGTTTGAGTGAATAAAGCTGGATTCACACAAGAGTAGTGAAGTACATACTTAAAACTTGGTCTTTGCCTTAGGGCTTTTATCATCTTGTAGCAACTGGCTCAAATTTGAAGACTATTTTGGAAACCATCTTATTATTCACGAACTTTGGTGGGGGAGACTTTTCTATTTGCCTCTGATTGTAAAATACTGTGCATATTCTATGCAATCTGACTAAAAATGCCCCCTTTTACCATAACTGGCTAGTCAGAAGTGGCACAGGTGAATACTACTCATTTGTAGTTTCAATGGTTTGTTTCAATTTGAGGTCTGCATTGACATCAAACCTTTTCTGTACTTCATGATAATTACAGCTGTCCTCTACTTGAGGTTTTTTCCCTGTGTACACAAAATACACATATCATTTGGAAATATATGATTCCTTAAGCATGACCATAAATGTCACTTAGCAAACATTGCAAATGTCCTCCTGAAGTCTGATCTCTCTTCACTACCAGCATGGTGCACAAATTTTCAGAAAACTACTACCTTCAAAATAACCAATTGTTAATTTCAGTTCTGTATGTGAAATAGCGTTTTTGAAGCATCATTAATACACATGGGAACAAAAAATCTGTCATAGATGCTACTCCTGAGTTAATGAAGACAATAGCTCTGACTGCTTACATAATAGAAACGTATATGTAATGTATACTTTATAAAAACGCACCTGTAAATACATTAGACTATGGGCATAATATTGACAGGCTGACAGAGCTGAGGCTGTTCAGCTTGGAGAAGAGAAGGCTCCAGTACAGAAAGCAAGTTTATAAAAAAAATGGAGAGTGACTTTTTACAGGGGCAGATAGTGATAGCACAAAGGAGGATGGCTTTGAATTTAAAAAGAGATTTGGATTGGATGTTAGGAAGGAATTCTTTACTCAGAGTGTGGTGAGGCACCGGACCAGGTGGTCATCACCACAGAAGATGTGAATGCCCCATCGCTGGCAGTCTTCAAGTTCAGGCTAGGTGGGACTTTCAGTAATGTGGTCAAGTGGAAGGTGTTGCTGCCCGTGGCAGGGGGGTTTGGAACTAGATGATCCTTAAGGTCCCTTCTGACCCAAATCACTCTACAACTCTATAATGACGATTTTCTTCCCTCACAGCTCATTAAAACAACCGGTATCCAAAATTATGCCTCCCAGCTCAGGTTTGTCAAATTAGACCTTTAAAAGGTTTAGTATTGCAATCTTAAGAAGAACTAAACAGCGAGAATATGAGAGCAGCAAATTATTTTTTCAGCTGTCACCAACAGATATCAGAAGTTTAAGGAGTTCTTCAGAATGGTGGGGAGAGGTTCATAAAACTTCACCTAAGATAGTTCCTTGGCAGACAGCATTATTTAATAGACTACTGCTTAAAGTGGTTATAATCTGCAGTAAAAGCATAAGGCTGTGCCAGCTTTTAATTTCCAGTAAACACAAAGAGAAGCAAAACACATTCATTTTAAGGTAAAAGAGTGCAAGAAAAGAAAAGGTGTTGTGTATCATCTACTTAATGTCTGAAAGAATTTTTTAATTATTTTGTAATTAAAAATAAAAAAACCAGGTTTGTATGATAACAGATGTTGACTTTCACCGTCAAAATAGATCTTAACTGTTACAATGTAACTGTTAATCACTATGCAGTTCAAATGGAGCCAGAAAGCACGAAAGCACCTCCCGCTTTTCAAAACCACATATTTCATTAGAGCCATTATAAGAAATAGTAACAAAGGAAGTCTAATATTTTGACAAACTCGTAGTGAAAAAGATGGTTGACCTTGAATTATACCCTATTACGGGAAAGCTAAGAAAGCATTATAAAATATAGTTGATATTCTTTTTGACTTCAGGATTTTCAAATAGTCTGCCCTTGACTATAGACCATTGAAATAACTGAGTATTCAGGAGCAGACATCTTCACCTGAGTGCAGAACCACACGGAATAATTAAAGCAAAGGGAAAATTCTTCATCCTTTCTTTCCACTCCAGGCTCTACCCCTCCCACATCAAGCACCAATTCAGCTCTGAACAGAAACATCTGCTGGTCCTGCTGTGAAGGGTAGAGCCCACTTGTTTCACATCCAGCCCATTCCCTGCTCTGCAGCCTCTGCAGGGTGACTTGTCCAGCTCTGACTCTCATCTTCAAAGCCTATCCTTACCCTGTGGGGCACAGACATCCCTGAAAGGCAAGAGTGCTCTCTAAATATTTTGAGAAGACTAATAGATATTTTTCTAAGTTCTTTCTGCTTTGTCAGAAAGGCAAGGTGGACTTTTAACCTTTTCTAGCCACAGTTTGGGAAAAATGTTTGAAATCAAGGCCATTCTATTTTCTGTTTGTATCTTTGCATGGTTTTTCGTTTTGTTTTTGTTTTGTTGGGGGTTTTTTTGTTTGGTTTTTTTTTGTTTGTTTGTTTTGGTTTTTTTGTTTTTGTTTTTATTTTTGGGGTTTTTTTGCAAAGATAAGCATTCAGTCCCCTGGAGCTCTTCTATGAAAGCAAAAAATGCCATACAGAAGCCTGTATGTATTTATCTTATATAGAAAGAACTGATAAGGTTTTATACAAGACAGCCCTTTGACAAGATTCTTGAAGTGTCAGTTCTTCACTGAAAACTTCTTTCTTTCAAAAGAAAACAAAAGCTGAAATAAACCAATGAATAAGACTTATTCCCTATTAGTATACAAGTCTGCATAATGTTTATACACTTGGTTGCTCATATACCTGATGAAAGAAAATAAAAGACACAAAGGAAGACAAGTAAAAATAACCCCAGAGTATTCAAGGATTTTTGTAAGGACTACACCCTTGCTGACATTTAAGGAATTTCTGATGATACAGAGTTTTCTGACGTGAAAGCAGTTTCTGACTAGGACTTTTCACCAAACCACTGTGGGCTGCAGTTACCACATAATTGTTTCCTACTCATTGCATGTTATTCCATGGCGATTGGCATGATTGCCAGACAAAGCATTTACATGTGCTAAGTGTACATCGAATAAAATCTCACAGTGGGAACCCTTTGCTTCAGTTCTCTAGCACTTCACATACATATAGAATACACACACACACAAGCACAAACTGCAAAATATGAAACTTGAATTTCTTATCATGGCATTAAAGGATGATTATCTGTACAGTTCCTGTTCAAAGTAACTACATGAGTTTGAGCTCTGGGAAGAAGCACCACAACATTTGTCATCTCAAGCTTACTTTCTGTTACACGCTATGAAAGCAAGCAATCTTGCACCCTTAAAAATCTTTCCTCACCCTTGCATGTGCCCAGGCCAATAAGTTTTCAAAAGGTGGTAGCAGCAAAGATAAAGAAAATAAATATACCAGGTATGTTAAAATAAAGCTTCATTACAAATTTGGTTTGAAAAATGGCTGCAAAGCCTGGAATCAATTTGATACTGTGCTATATGAAAATTGCTGTTCCTCGCTACCCCATTCCTGGTCTCCAGGAGGTTTGGGTGGGTGGACAAGGGGCGAGTGTTAATTGAAAGTGGTACAACTCTGCCTGTGAGGAGTCAAATGGAAGAAGCTGTTTGCCTCTCTGACTTTAATGTGAGCAAAACCTAACCCAGACACGATTGTTCTGAGGGCCTAAATGCTCACTACACAGCACCATGTGGAATGCCAAAATCCTGAAAGTTGACCCTGTATTCCTGTGAGGTCAGAGCTCAAGAACTAGACTGAAATGTTAAGCAAGACAGACACTTTTATGGCTTTTGTCTATGAGAATTACTATGTCAAGGCAAAATCAGCTTCTGTGTATATAGAATATGTTGAAGAATAGGCAAGTCTAGCTTTATAAGTGAGGAAAGGAAATTAGGTTGTTTTTCAGTACCTGCAATACTTATTAATGAGCACGTATTAATATGCAATTATCCTCTTGGGAAAGCAGGAGCAATTTACGTTACGTAATTGGGAGTCAGTTATTTATGATGTACTTGCAGATCCTTCCAAGCACAGATTATCAACAAGGGAGCTCTACCCCTGACTTCAGTTGTAGTGTGACACATTAAGACATGCAGAAGGCCCTAGCTATGCTACACATCACTTAATTCCTGCCTCTAAGGTAGAATACAGTAATTAAGTGCTAATGCTTACTGGAATTTCCAGTGGAAATTCAGGCAGTCACTCCTTGGCAGAGCCACAGACATTTTTTGGTTCTGCAGTTCCACAAGAGTTCAGTATGAATTAAAAGGAATGCACACGATATGAATGGATATTCCTCCTGATGGGATATGAATGGACACTCCTGATCATATAATATTTATTTGAATGTTCATGAATCAACATCAGATATGAAAAGTTTTTTTATTCTACAACAAATACTCTAATTACACACCACGTCTGACTTGTAATGTTCAGGCTGCAGTTAAACTGTCCCAGAATGTTCAGGAAATTCAGTTCTGCAGTTGGATTCCAGTCCAAGAGCAAAACAGAGAAAACTTGTGAGGACACAGAACCCTGTGTTGACAATCAGATTTTCAGAATCACTAACTGTTATGCTTCAGTGGCTCCGACTGAATCAGTAATTAAGCAACTTTTGAAAAACAACTTCCCTTAGATTTGAGCACATGATATTCAGTAAACAAACTGCAAACTCCCCAAGTCTGCCATTCATACCTGGTTTTACCCATTTTATTTTTGCAATAGCAACTGTTCCAGCTTGAACAGCGTTTGCACAGACTTGAATTTCCAATCTCACTCTTGCAAATTGTGTCAAGAGATTGAGGCTACTCATCTGCATAATCCATTTTTAAGTGGTAGCACTGGACCTATGATAACAAGCTCATTCCCTAGTCTACACTCCTTGTCCTTATTTCTGGGCAGGTCACAGCAGAGATAGATTGGCAAGAAATAAATTTTAAAAAAGAAGATCCTTGGCTAGACAGCTGTGCTTGTATTCATTTTCCTTCTGTCATAACCTTGTTTTGGTAGCATGGAATTTCCTACTATATAGGAACATGCGAAATTTCTGCATACCTTTTGCTGCAGCTGAGTGAAGAATGGTTTGTTAATGCACGTTATCAGTGCATAGGATTGTTCATCCTCTTTTCAGGCCTTTTCTTTCACCTATTTTTTTGAGTATGTGTGTAAATTTGGCCTGTCAGGATTTGCTGACAAAATACATGCAAGCAGAGCATAATCATTCCAATTGCAGTGATTATAAACACATGCAATTTTTCATTGTTTTTTTAGTCTCAGATGTTGAAACTCAAAAAAATCCAGTTTTCTTTCCCTGAGGTGTAATGAAAAGCTAACTCTCCAAGTAAAGCAAAAATTTCTTATTAAAAAACCCCAAACTTGATCAAAACAGCGTTTTTCTATTAAAAAAATACTTTCTTATGAAAACTTTCAATATATCCCAATGTTTCTTGGATGCTAAGTATAGAAAGGATGTTGTGGTATTTTACAAGAAAAATGAATAAGAGACTTGTTATCAAAACCTCACCATTTTTAATCCAGATGTTTTTAATTCAGGCATAACAAGCAAGAAGAGAGAAAATTGGAAAAGAGAAGAACAGAAAGCTTTAAATTAGTAAGAGCAAATGGATCTTCTAGAAAACAAGTTGAAAATAATTGAAATTAGATGGGATAATTAGTTTGGTGAAAACATAAACCAGGGATATATATGAATAAGCTAGAGACTTGTTTCCACATGAATATTTGTGCATTCATGAAAACAGGGAACATCAACTACATTAAAGAATGATACCACTTAGGGGATCTTATATTTCATTCAGACTAAGGCATTTTATTCTGCTTTAGATATTTAAAGACTTTTCTAAGCGATAGAGAGTCTACAGAACATAACATCAAAAAGTCAGAGGCTGTTCTAGCAAATATGTAGCTGGACATTTTCTATGAAAACAGCTTTAGAGGAAGGGTCTACTGAAAGATATTGCTGAAGCACAGTATCAGGAGTAAATAATAATCCTCCGAAGAAATCCAGGTCTTCTCAGTTTTTACACAAGTAGATAAACAATTAATGGAATTTATTTTTATTTTTTAATCACCACCTTGGTTTCTACTTACGTTGCAAAATAAATGACTTACTAAATCTCTCTCAATGCCAATATAACTTTTTTAGGTCAGTCTGTATGTTGGATTTAGCTTTCCCCACATCCTGACCAGGGCAAACTAGAGCCATACAGTCAATTTTGTCTAAAAGGCAGAGAACTAGTGACAAGAAATTAAAGCTGTCCCTAGAAAAGGAGAACATATAGTTTGTGTCACTCATGAAGATATTGTCATGCTGCTCTGGCACACAGAAAGCAGACTATCCTCTGTTAAAACAAGATACGAAGACGGGATAGACAGAATAAATTCTCATGCATAATTATGGCTGTAACCAGTACAACATAGGAAACTCACCGTACTGGTTTAGATTTGGCCTTCCAAGTGTCCTTGGCTGCTTAGTACCCTTTCCAGAGCCAAACCAGGGCATTCTTGGCTTCAGTTAAATTTGTGTTAGCCCAGCACACCCGTCTTCAGTTGCCTCGACACTGAGTTGTCTTTGTAAACCAAGGAAAACAGGATATCTGCAAATAAAAAAAAAAAATCACAGCATCTTATTGTGAGCTTGAAGTACATATGTCATTTCTTTATGGACACAATCCAGTACGTTTACCTATTTTCCAAATTTAAGTAATACAAACCAAGTAAGTCTCTTGGTCAGAAGAAGAGGTTACCATCCATATATGAAAATTGATTTTAATTTTCATCAGCTTGGCTTACAGGGAATTTATTTGGAACCATTTTGAGAAGTTTTCAGGAGGTAAACACCTTAAAATGTTTTGCAATCAAATATGTGCATTGTAGTCCTACAACATACATGGTAACACTGAGGGAATTTCCTGCAGTTATTACTGTGAAATTATTGCATCCCTCTAACAACAATTATATATAAATAACACAAATCTTACATACAGATGTCCCAGAAGCAAATGCTGTCATGCTTCCCATCACCAACAGGAAATGGATCCATGATAATATGAACACAGAAAGTGGAATTATTAATTCTGGTTAATAGGAATGTCTTGAAGTTGAGAGCCTTTCCTGTCTTACACAACCATCATTTTACTGGATGAACTGTTCTCTGGAGTTGCCTATCCCGTAAACCAATTCAAGGGAGAGCCAAGCCAATTTGAACCATACTCATTAACTTTCTAGAAAGTTAAATGAAGTCCATCAGTTCTTTGCAAAGCCTCATTCATTCCAAAACAGAGAATTACCAGAGCTGCAAAGAATTGCAGAACCAACAAAATGCTGCTTAGCTCTCCACCACCTCTGTTACAGGGCACCTGCACATTATTTGTGTTAAGTATGAGGGAGAGAACATGACCCGCTGGGAACTGAATCCTGACAATATGAGGCATCCATTGTTTTACATGGAGCAAGGAGAAGAGAACATAAGTTCATTTTGCAGGACTGAAACTTTAGATCTATTACAAGTACTTTTTATCATATTTAAAGTCAAACTACAGTTACATCCAGTCCCCCATATTTGGAAGTGCTAACTTAAATACCCATCAGCTTCAATGGAAACAAAATTCCACCTCACCACACCAACATCTAGCACAGTCAGTCTGCAAAGTCAGCTCAGACCAATTTCAGAGAACATAGATCTTTTCCAAATTTAGGATTAAAGCCTTAATTCTACTGCATAAAGGAAAGTTTGTAGAATCAATGGCAACAACATAAAGGATTGAAAAAGCATCAGACAGTTACATCCTGTTCCTTATACACACTATACTTGAATAAATTCCTCACTGTTAACTTTTCCAACACTCAGTTTTCTTTGAAGATGAGACAAATGGCACAATTTTAAGATGAGTACAGCCCAAGATACACTTTGTAGCTCTGCTACCCAGTTAAACTGAATACAAACCAACTCTGCAGTCACAGATCGTGCTATTGCTTTGAGAGTATCTCTACCATTCTCCCTATTTCTACAGAACAAGTAGAAGGAAGACACCTCCATGATCACCTTACATTATCCATATGAAGAATTATTAGGCTTGTCACCCCCAGTGTAGTGCATAGGCAAGATAAGTAACGAACAATTAAAGCTAATTTGAGAGGGGATGACAAAACCTCCTCATGCATAAAAATCTGCTTAGCTACAGACAAAGCCTTTTCATGCTGTCCCAAGTGCTGCCTATATCTAGATATGGAATACATCACTTTCTCATTTCCTTTTGTATTTAGAAGCATTTACTGATAGAACACCTCATGATATATTTCAAGTTTATTTGCAGATTCTGTAAAATCTTGTAATTAATTTTAAAAAATCACACTGCGAGACTTCATTGCAAGGTTTTTTCCCCCCAGTCTATTGAGTTTTTCTTATGCATTAAATGTGTCAACAAGACTGGATCTCCAGAACAGATTGCATAAATATTAACACAGACAGGTTCCTAAGCCTAGCTTCATGTGTGCATGCATCCTAGGAGAAATAGTTGGGCTTGAACTATTTATGGGAGTTAGAGAAAAAGGAGCAGAAGACTTAACCTGAGGCATAGATGACTTCAGAATTTGCTGTTTGAAAACTTTTTTGGGGTGCTCTGACCAATCATAGGATCATGTTAAATGTTAACGGGTTTCACTTAAACTTCAGTGCAGTAGTCTGAGCTATTGAAATGGATTTTTTTTAAATCATATCTTAATAATAATAAGAAAAATTCAGCTTAGATATCTTCCTTACTATCACATGATGGTAACACCAGAGTGACAGTTCTTTGCAATTACACCAAAAAAAATTGCTCCTTCCCAGAGTAGGTCTTCTAGAGCTAACAAAAGTACAGAGGAGGGCTACCTGCACAACCAACTGCTTGGAACAACTTACCTGCAAGAATTGATCACATAAACTTGCGCTCTCTTTTCCAGCCTGAGAACACATTTATGAAGTTGTATAACTTTACCAGCACATTCAGTGTTAACAGAGATTGAACAATGATGATGCTTCCCATTAGTGGCCAGGCTAAAGCTTTCCAGGACATAGGAACAGTCTGTTTACTACAGAGCATCTTAGACATAAGAGGATAAACCAATTATATGGTGACGGCTCTGACCCTGCAGCTTAAACAAAAGTTGGTTTTACATACAGAATTAGTGTGACTTCCCAAAATGCTAACAGAGCATTTTTAGCCACACAAATTGTTTAGCTTCTATTAATCCTACCTACCAGATCCAGAAAAGTTTTCATTTGTAGTCTAAGCTCTCCAGGACATAAGAACAATCTGTTTACTGCAGAGCTTCTTAGACACAAGGGGATAAACCAGTTATGTTATGATGGATCCGACCCGGCAGTTCAAAGAAGGGTCAGACAGTAGTGTTTAACCTGTATGTATTGGATTTAGGCCCAGCAGTCAACCTTTGTTTAGGTAGCCATTAAGCATACACAGATGCAATTCTATCAAGAGTGGTGTGTTTTAGAACCCATCTCATTGAATCAATCGCTGATTTTTTTTTCTCCAGAGAAATCCAGTCAAAAAAAAGACACAAAATGTGTCTGCAGGATTCTTCACAGCTCCAAAGAGGTGAACCACTTGCCAACTTGTCTGCTTTCGTGTCACTGCTACATTACACAAGCTGGTAAAGATTGCAGCTTCTGGAGGAAAGTGCCAGGGTAGTCTTTGTGATTCTGCACATTTCTAGAAAGAGAGCCTTTAAAGCTGACACTGTTAACTTCATAATTGTCCAGATTTTTAGGGCCAAAATTCAGATAAAAATGCAAATCAAAGTTTCCTTATTGGAATATCAGTGAATTAGTCTACAATACTGATTATGAGGCATTTGTATTGTGGTAGGCCAACTTTTTGCTGTTGTGCTGTATATCACTTGGATGGAGCAAGAGGGTACTTCTATCTAAGAAGATTTCTGCGTAAATAAAGATGTAAATAAAGAAGATACAGAGGTTGGTTCATTAATATGCAAATGACAGAGGTGGAATCAAGGTAATCTACTTCCAGAAAATCATGTGAATATAGTAGTACTTGAACCACAAAATAAAACTCACTCTTTTGGTCCCAAACAATGTGTTTATATATAATGTATTGCTATGCATATTGAGTTGTGACGAAAATGACCCACTAATTCCATCATCATGATTTAAACCACTCCCCACTAATTCCATCAAATACAACTGTGCCAGGATCCAAACCCACAAAGTCTGGGACAAGAAAGCTCTTTGCTTTTTCTTTTATCATCTAAAAGGTTCTTTCATGCCTGCTTTCTCATGCCACAGGGTGATGCCTTCCAGCATACAAAGGCACAAAATATACTACAGGAACTATAAATCTCTCCCTCATATATGTAGAAAACTAATTTCCTATATTACTTTTTCCAATCAACTCTCTGCTTTTCATTAAGCACAGCATGTAATTCAAAAATACATTTGGGATACAAGTTTGAGAACTTTCTAAGACAGACCCTCAGGTGGCTGAAGAGTAAGCCAGCATTCAAGCAGAGAGATTTCCAAGAGCTACTTGACATAAAACAATTAAATTAATTCAATCATTTGAGCTCAAGCTCAGTTACAATTGTTAAACTCCAGATTCATAATGTACGTTGTGCTGCACTGGATTTTAAAACCAGCAAAGCATATTTGAATAAAGTTAATCCCTAATCTATTTGCTTCCCAATGGCCACAGACACTTTTACACTAGAAACTATTTCTTTAGAAATCGTTTACTCCTCTATTTCTCAAAGTGCTTGTCAAAATATTTCTAGTTCATCACTGATTTTTGCACGACAGCAGCACCCAAGAACCCTGTCACCAAGCAGGGCAGCTTTGAACAATACTGGCTTGGACAGTGCTCATGTGCAGAGAAAACAAATCTCCTAACATAGCATCTGCTACATAAAAGAAACATGGTTTTAATTTAAGCAGTTTAGGTTTTAAAAATCCGTCACACTTAGTTGTTTGCAAATAGTGTTGGCTGATGAATGGCATCTGTCCAATGGATAAATGCTAATATGACATTATTTCTGCATGTGTTTGACAAACTGTTAGACAGTGATGCTAAAAATGGGGTGTTATTTATTTTGAAAACTGGACAGAGAACAGTTCTTTTAAGTTGTCTTTAAAGTTTATACAGCTTGATCTACATTTGCATTCAAACTTAGGGCAAGGGGGGGGATTGGAGGAAGAAATCTTCCAAACATTTTTGGCAAAATGGCTTGGTCAAAGTGCTTTTTTTCTTTAAAAAAGAGAGAGAAACAAATCAAGTTTTTGCTTTATATAGAATATATCAACCCAAATCTGTGATTCAAAAATATTTCCTTTCCTTTCTTCCAAGATTTTGAAGCACCTAATTTCTTCTCACACATTTCTAGGCTGGCCAACCAATTAATTACTATGTTTTGTATTTAAGACACTAAATAAAAAAAATTAAATAGCCTGGACCCAATTAATACAGAATTTAGGTAACATGCAGCTGTTTACAACAGTATCTTCTAGGCTGTACCTTCTCTAAATTACAGATCCTATATCTTTAAACCCTCTTTTGTCTACTACAGAATGTTTCTAATATAATTCCCCTCTTTAAGAAAACTATCTGTAGTCTAGCAACATTTGCTGGTGCCGAATTTTTTTACCTACCTATAAATATTAGTTAAATTCATTAAAAGTTTTATATTTGTATGAATACAAAGCAATAAATTGATTTTTATATCCTGCTGGTACACGGCTCCCATGTGCCGCATGATTTTGATTAAGGTGTCTGGGTTTTAAGAACGGAATCCCTGAGCAGAGAATAACCAAAAATTCATGGTTAGCTAAACCCTTTAAATTTAGTTGAATAAAGTAAAAATAATTAAACATATCAACTGTCAGCAAAATATTAGAGGCTCCCAGCAGATACATTTTGAACATTCTGTAAAACCCCAGAATGGTTTTAAAACACTGTAGTCTTTATTAGCAGACACTGTTCTCCAGTTCATGACTACAAAGTACACAAAAAAAAGAAAGGTGAGGGGTAAGTTTTGCTACCATGTGATGTTTTCAGATTGTGAAAAATAAGGGATAGGCAAGGGGTTATAATAAAACTACCCATGCCCCCTTAAATTGTGCACGCTGATGAAGATTTGCAGCTGATATGCCACACACAGTTACAGTTCTGAAGATCTGAAACTTCTTTATTTCAAATACAATTTTTCCTCCTGTTCTTTTGGTTTACATTCTAAAGTTGACAGAGGTGCCAAACCACAGCTTATTCAATAACTTACAGAAATCATTTTTCTTTACAAAAATGGGCAAAAAATTATTTTTCTTCTTTAGAATCAAATTTAGAGACTTTGACCTATTGTGCACAGATATACTTATATACGTTGACATACAAGACATGTTTTCCATAAAATTATTCAAATTGAATGGTTTCCAGATAAAAGCATTTCTTTATGGCTTTCTAACTACTCTAAAAAATAACAAATAAAAAATTATGGCTGCAGATGGTACATACACTGCCTTCCACCGAACGTTGAAGTCTCTTATTACAATCGGACTGGGAAACTGCAAGTTTTCTTTTAACATAAATTCCTTCCCTTGGCAGTTTTTTCTGTCTCTGTATTCATGTTATTTTAAAACACTTTCATTTGATCATTCAATATTTTCCACCACTGACTAGGTGATGAATAGGCTTGCCACCTGGCTCAGCTTCCCATCCCCTCTCCCAGTTTGAATATTTCTTTACACACGAAAGCCAAAGGAAATGGAAAAACTGCCAGAGGTATTTTTTTAATGCCTTCAACAAACAAAAATAAAAAAAAGATTCTGTACAGACATGAAAGTCAAGACCCTCTCTGGATCCATCTGTCACCTCCTCCCTTGCAAAAAGTAATTCCTACATTTAAGCCAAAATTAATCTCAGCAGAATTTTAAGGAAAAATATTGATTCAGTCTCAAACCATTCAGTTGCTTCTTCAAGAATCTATTTCTATCTCACTGAATCCTTTTCACATATTTTAGTGCTTTCTCAGCTTCCTATATGCAGCCTTTCCTTTCCCACTTTTCTATTTCACGTTTTTCTTTTAATATCACTGTTGAAATAACAAATCTCTTCTGCTCTTCCTACCTTTCAGGATGCTGCAGTGCCTGTCTCCTGTAGCTCCATCTCTGCTTCATCTCACCTTCTTTTCCTTTAACTTCCAACTCTGCTTTTGCATTTTCTCTCTATGTCATTCTACCACATACATACTCAAGATAACCCGACAACAAGTGATTCCCATGGATCCCTTTTACAATTCATCTTCCTCTTTGGCACCTAGAATAATTGATTACTATATAAATAATCCTAGGATACATCCTAGGGTGGGTAACACCCACCACCCAATAATCTATAAATGTACTACCAATCACCAAAGGATCTACATGTGATGATGGTCTCCACCATCTACTCAAGATTGACAGAACTCCCACAGCTCCTCAGAGAGGAGTCTGCACTTCCTGAGGATGCTTCTCCAGTGTAACTACAGCATCTTCCACATTCCTAAGTCAGGAGTCACATTTGCTATTAGTTACTATTCAGTTCCCATAAGGAATAAATCTCCTCAACAAAGTACAGGTGAAAACCTTGGAGTACACCCCTGATAAACCTGTGCAAAGCAAATGTGCAGTAGGATTGGATATTCTTGCACGTCTTTGCACTGTTACACCACAGCAAACACAAAGCAAAGCTTTATTAAATTAGCTAGAAGAAATCTAGATCTAAAGGAAAATTTTCCATGGATTGTACTTGGAGGAGGACAACATTCAAATCAAGTTTTCAGTGAAAAACCTCATACGTTATCTGCCTCCTCATACCATATGTCCCTCTAAAAAGAAATACAAAAAAATAACATTATTAATTCAGGGAGAAAAGCTATGTGAATCCCAACTCCAACATCTAGGATCTTGAAGCCTTCATGGAAGTTCTTACCTGGTGATATCAGACCATCAGCTTCCTCAATGGGAATTAATTTACTGTGATCAGTTCTGCAGAAAGGATAACTGTGTTTCATTTTAAGAGACTTATTCCAGCTAATGATCCTGCCCACATACAAAAGGATGAGGATATGAAATATCCATATTACAGTGCTGAACAGTCATACTGCTGAATGTTCTAATCAAAACTCGCATTTTCAGAGGAGACTGGGCAAGCACAAGACTTGGATTTTGGATAACTTTTGGGTTATCCCCCCCATCATGACCACTGGTACATTTCTATGTGGAAAAAGACTTTCTAGTTTGCTTAGAAAATCTGGTCCCCATCTTCAGCTCCATTTTAACAGCTTTTCTGTTGTATCACAAGTGTATTTGGGCCATGAGAAGGAGCTTGTGTTGTCCTGAGAACATTACAACAATTATATTCTAGTCATATCAAACTGTTTCCGAACCTCCTGCAAACTTCGTACAAAAGCTGCAGGGAAAAGCATGGGAAAGAGGATCTAGTTAAGGTGCCTCTCAGATATTCATATCTCTGCCTGCTTATTCCAAGTCTTTAGGGCTGAAATAGTTAGCATGAACTAAAAGAAAATTTAGTTTGCTCCAAATAGGAGCTACTGAGTGCTCAGCCTCGACAAAGATTGCCTGTAGCTTGGCCCAAACAGATACTCTAAATATCCAACAGCCACCATTTTACCTTTACTGCCTTGTTTTACTGCTCCACAACTGTGTTACATCTGAATCACAGAACCATTTATTGGAAAAGCCCTCCAAGACCATGGAGTCCAACTGTTAATCCAGCACTGTCAACTCCACCACTAAACCACGTCCCTAAGCACCACATCTACACAGCTCTCAAATACCTCCAGGGATGGTGACTCAACCTCTTCTCTGGACAACCTGTTCCAAACCAATGCAGGTCTGCCCTTACTTCTGAAATACTTCTAGACAATGTAAACTCAGACTGCAGCAGTACAATTTTTTTCACAGTGAGAGGTTAGCACAGTTTACTTGCTGCATAGTCTCCAACACAAGAAAATCTCTCCCTTCTATTACAGTGAGACACAGAGAGTATGCCAGTTTTCATTCTTCATCACAATTCTAATTCTAGTTTTCTAAGGAGTCTCTCTTCAAAGTAACAAGTCCTGAGTTGAAAGCCCTAGTATTAAAGGTATAACTTGAATAAAATTTAGGAGAAAAAAGAATCAAAATCTTGTTTTGGTAAGGAAAATCAGATTTCTACCTAGTTAATTTTGGGTTTTAAAAATGATAGGAGTGTGAAATTTGGCATAGCCAGTAAGCTAGGGTTGCATAAAGCTGAAATTGCAACTATTCTTCATGTCCCTGAGGTAGAAGTAATTTCATGACAACTTTTGCGGGTTATTTGGATCTTGCACTTCTCTTTTATAACAGTCATTCTACTGACTAAAACGTGTTCTGCAAGTTGGTTACCTCACTCATGCGCTGATTAAATCATAATATCAGATGTTCCCACAGACCTGGGTGGCAAACATTGATCAACACCAAGGTGGTAAGCATAGATTATCCAGGTGTAACTGTCTGTGAGGATTTGGTAGCAAATAGGCTGTGTCTGCATTTCTGCAGAAAACCTTCCCGAAAATTCAATTCCAGCTTGCATTTAATTCTTGCATTTACCTCCTGTGTCACCAGTGCCAGACAATACATGAAAGCACTGAATTCGTTTTACAGAGATAACTTAGAGGGCAATTGAAGTCAGAGAATGAAAGAAGGACATAAACCTCAGAAAGTCAGTGCTCAAACCAGCAGTGTTGTGTCTACCTGTGAAAAATTTCCCATTCCAGTGACTGGCACATCCTGCATTTCAGGTTTCTCTTGCTTGTTAACAGAAGACCTGTCTCCTGCTTTTCTGTCAGGACTTTATAACTGGCCCCAAAAGTAGCAACTACAGTTTCACTGCCCAGTAGCAGTGGTGCCTTACTATAGCCCCGAGGTATCCTTCAGCCCTGCTTAGCATTGTTCACCTCTGGGCTGTCCCTCCATCATTTCTTGTTCAGGAAAACCGTGTCTTTGCTGGTTTGCCTTTGCCAAGTATTTACAAAAAGATCAGCAATTCACATAAAACCAAAAAGACACCTTGCTATCAGAGATATGCTGCCACCAAAAGGTAAGCACAATGTTTCCTCCAAACCTCCAAGCTATTCAGACCAGATATTTTGGCTAAAGAGATCCATAACCCTAACTGCATTTGGTGCAGTTTCCTCTCTAGGGCATCTCTATGTTTACGTACATCTGTGTCTTGCTCTCTTGCTGAGTCCTGCATGGTTCAGTCATAAATCACAACATGCAATTCCCAAAGTGGTGGAAGAACAAACAAACATTATCATTAAAACACAATTACTGCCAAAGCTGAATTTTTTTCTTTCACTTTCCATCCTGTTTCCTAGTTTTGAACACAGTGTAAACTTTTAATGAAGTAAGCATTTGTATCTATGCTTATATTCAAAAGTAAAAATATAAGGACTAAAAATTTATAGCAACACAAGACACAAAGATAAGACATAGGGAGAAGGAAAAAGGGAGAATAAAACTGAATAGCCTCAAGGCAACTTCTAATCTAAAGCTATAAAACTTCTTTGTAGTTTTATTAATTCCACTGCTTAGGAAAGATCTGCAGTCTGTTTTCAGTAAAAGCTATATGGTACTTAATAATATATCAGACAGCAATTAAGTCAGCAAATGTGCCTACAGCATTTTGCATTAGAGACATGTTCTGAGAACTGCAACGTGCCAGATGAACACAGATCTACAAACCGGTCTCACCTCACAAGCTTGAAATGTTCATACAGAGTAAACAACATGTTTGGTACAGGGAATTTTAAAGCCTAAACAAAAGCCTTATGAACACATTAGATTGGGTCACATACCAAATAAACTACACACTCAAATAGCAGTGAGATGCAGACAAATATCCTCTTTAGCCACTCTGGCACACAATGATTGTTATCCCCTAAATTAAGACCTCTCTGTTTTAATGCAGAAATTACTGCCCTTAACAGTTTTAAGCCAGAATTCAGGTTGCAAGAGGGATAGAAAGAGAGAACTAACTCCTTCCATTAGAAACAAGAGACACATGTGTTTGTCTGTTTTGGCAGTCATTGACACAGCAGCTATTTACCAAGAGAGAACAAACATACCACCTAGGCAGAAAAATGTTTGTTTACACCGCACGGCAAATGGGAAGAGTTTAATTCCTCCATTTTTACAGGAATAGGCTTTGCAAACACAGCTTTAATACCAATTTGAGAAACTAGGTCAAAAATGCAGGATGCCCAGCATCAGAATGAAAATTAACTAGCCCCTGCATAGATCTACTATGTACATGGAAGTAGACTGGCCGATTTCCAGAGAATCAAGAGATGATTGTATTGAAAAAAAGTCTTTCTAGAGGATAAACGCAAGACAAATGTGTAGAAAATTCAGAAGCAAAATTTGTCAGAAAAAAAATTGCCAAAGTGAACTTTGTAGATGAAGAAAGGCAATATTGAACAGTACCAGAGCTAGAACTTACAATCAAAACCCTAAAAAAATGCCACTTTTTTACATTTATTTCACAGTCCAATTTTACAAAGCAATTCCTAAAGCATCACGTACACTGAAAGTACTTCGTTTATAACCAAACATATTATTATTATTACACTGAAATGATGTTAAAATTTCTGACAGAAACTCTTCTAACTCCTCTGAATAACATTTATTGTTAAAACCATGTGTAGCTGTTTCTGATACATTGCTACAGCACCTCGCTTCATTTCAGTTCTATTAAAGTAATCCCAGTAGAAGAAAGCCTACACACTTCAACTTAAAGAGGGGTTTGAAGTGATTTGGGAATTTCCTCATGTTCCTGCAGAGTATTTAAAACAAAACAACAAAAATCCCCATATGTTTCAATTCCAATGTCTTTAGCACTCACATAAGTATGTGCAAACAGTAGAGGAAAAGACAGGAAATTATTTCTATGACAAAAACCCAAACATTCTCTAAAGAACAGTTTACTAAAGGAAAAATATTTCAGGAGAGTATATTCACAATCTCATGCAAAGTGATTATTTATGTGCAAGCCTGTGTGCTTCACAAATCAGTGTATGACAACAATGATTTTGATTTCCAGAACAGTTCTCTGCCAGCATACACAGCACAGATTGATTATCAGTATCTGGCAAGAACACCCAACAACTGTATCTAGAGCTTTAGCACTCAGTTACAACAGGTGAATTCCCAGGGTTCCACATGTGGACTTTTAAAATATTCATCTGACTGTATGATATCAAGCACTTCCCTACCAAGACATAAAAAGTCTTCTTAAAATTCCACTTAGTGAGCCTGTACAATAAAGAGTAAAAATGTATACAAAGTATATTCAACCATTTCACCCTATGCTTCAGAGAGGCAGAGTAAAAACCTAATCCGATTTGTATAACACATATTGAGGATACAGTGGGGGGCAAAACCCCACAAAAAAAGTATTACAGCACAAATATCACTCATTTGGGCTACACAAGTAACACACTTTATAAACTAATCTCACTGGTGTTGGATGCTTAGGCTTATCTGAATATTCATTTCATGTAGTAGGATGAAGCCTGAATAATTGAAAATATTAGCCATAGGTGAAAAATTATCAAGGAACTCTGATTGCATTAGTCTAGAGAATTAGTACTGCAACAAAAGGAGCACATTTAAAAAAGCTTTTACAAATTAAGATGCTTTCACATGCTTGTGTAGCCCAATGAAGGCAAACAGGCAGCTGAGGTTACACATAGCTGCTTCGGGCTACTGCTCAAACACCATCCCTCCAGGCATTTAAATGCTCTGCTAGCTGCTGTTCAACGTAATGCTGCCACAGACTTCAGTGGCTTCAGACAGAAATACTGAGTCAAACCCCCCAAAGTGCAGTATTTTTCTTGCACAGAGAAAATTTCTCTAGCTGAGTCCCATTCCTTTGACTTGTTCTGGACATCTGTGTCAGCTCTTTCAAGGAGCAGCCAGAGGCAGACCACCTATACTGAGAGAGACCACACTAAGACATCAAGAGTCATGTGGCATAAGCATAGACATCCCCACTTGGGCAGCTTAGGTTCCAAAACTTTGGGAGACTGAAAACAAAGCTCCAAAATTGTAACTAATTTTTGCTTCCAATAGAGGAAAAAAAAAAAAATCTATTTCCTCCGAGGCTGTTGGATCCTCAGTCAGAGGGCAACCCTGAAGAGCTGAGGTGATGGAAGCCTTTACCAAGTAGAATAAACAGTCTAGACCTGTCTAATGAAAGCAGCACAAGCATTTCCCGTTCAGTTTGCCGGCTCCTTGGATTCCTGACTCTCTGTTTGTGGGCAAAATGGGTGCCTAATTAGAGAAGAGTGTTCACAGCCTCCACTAGCCAGCAGCAGGTTTCCCCTGAGGCCCAGAGAAGCCTTTTTGAGGGTGGGCCACCACATCCTCACACGATCCTTTCCAATGAGATGGATTTGAGGGCTCCAAAAGCTTCTGACAATTTCTATCTACTTTTTCCAGTACGTGAAATGCAGCAACAGCAGCTCTCTGATTTTCAAGTTACCCATCAGAAGTATAGAAGTAGCTTTCGTCCTCTTCTCCTGAAGTTCTTACATGTGAGTCTGGCAGCCCACAGCATATCCGATGAGATGTTTTTATAGCCACTAATACAACAGGATATCCATTTTAGCCAGATGTCATGTCAAAACAGATTCTGACATCTCTAAATATCATCACTGACGTATAATAAAATTTGGTGGCAAAAAGCCTTACCTCTGGTTTCACCATAACTTGTATTATTCAAATATTTCTCAAGTTACACATTTTTTAGTAACTTGGTACTTAATTCTGAAGACCAGATAATGATGCACAGCACATGTGAAAAATCTGTGATCCTAGAATTAAATGGAAAACGCAGAAATAAACAAGACCTCCTTAATAACTGAGACTTTAGATTCCATCAAAGTTCTGCCCACATCCTTAAGAGTAATTAAGGCATAAAAAAAAAAGGCTTTTGGACTTGGTGAACAATGAGCCCTGTTGGCATGGAAACTGGACAGTACTACAACTTCTTTCCACAATTCTTGGCAAACAGATGAATTCTCATGCAACTCTCAACCACACACACCTTGGGAACTAGAGCTACACTTCTACTGCAGTTCACTGATGTGGTATTTATTCTAAGCACTAAAACCCAGCAAAATTACATTCCAGGAACATTTCAGGAAATCCCTATCCCAGTCTACAAAAATTCTTGTCTCAGAACACAAAAATTACTGATACTCCACAATGTTCTACTTAGAAGTTTTAAAGTTTTTCTGCATTTTACACAACTTCTGTACTATTTTTACACTTTCTCAGTGTATCAACAAAGGAAATAAGTTCTGTGAAAGTCAAAACAATAATTGCGTATGGATCCAAAAAACCAGTAGGGGTCTAGCTCAAGATGGAAGCCAGGTGGGAGGAAAGCTTCATTCCTATTGTTTTAACCTGTACCTGGAACAGTTATGGAAGCCTCTCTGATGGAAACTTCTACATTAGGACAAACTTCATTTTTCCCTTCTCATGTTATAAAAAGGGTCTGCATATTACCTCAAAAGACACGGAGAAAAATATTCTCCCAAGTCTTTCCCAGCAGCAGAAATTCCCACACTTGAACAGACTGCTTGCATGGGACCATCTGGATATGCTGTACGTGGTGCATTCCAAAATTGTTGCGGGCAGAAGAGAGCAAGTGGTGGTGGTTGAGGAAACCAATGGCAGCAGCCATTTTTAGGGGCATTTCCTGCACAGCATCTCTGCATTTTCAAGTTCTATTTTTTTTTACAACAACTACCAGATCTAAGAGACATAGCATTACCATTTCTTATTTAGAGAGGTTTGGAATTCCCCCAGTACCCAAAGAAGCTAAGAAAAATGAGGTTTTTATCCACTTCTTATTCAAGGTCACATAACAAAATCAGTAGTGATTACTCGTCTCCGGTCCTCTCTCTTTTTGCATAGTCACTCATCCTATTCAAGTAGCTCCTGCCAAAAGAGTACATCTAGTACTAAATGCAGAACTACCAGTGTTGAAGTGAAGGACTAAGAACCTATCTACCCCAGCTCTTCTATTTAAGCAGAATACTAATCCATCCCTGGCAATTTGTTTAGTCTTAATCCTTTCTAAGTTTCAGTCTTTCCTTTGCAGCTCATGTTTTCCAAAGTGTTCATTACTGAAGTTCCTCCCTGGACTCTTGTCAATTGGCCTACATTTCTGAAAGTACAATTTTCAGAGGAGATTTCACAGTAACCACCAGAAGAGGAGGGATAATCAGTTTCTCGTCTCACTTTTTTTGTCTTTACCATGTGCATTTACCATGTTTTACCATCTAGCATAAGTCCCAGATTGTTTTTACAATACTGTTATTTAATAGCACTGTTATTACTGTTACTCTGCATCTCCTATTTCTTATTTTGTACTCCTCCTCATTTTAAGCAGAAATCTTTGTGTCTCTATTTCAGCTCCATCATCTGATTTCAGATCACTGCTCTGATTTGTCTAGACCATACTCATTCTGCCTTCCCAAGAATTGCAGTGCCTTTGAAATAAACTTATCAAGTCTGATAGTTACTACTTTGTTCCATCAGCCTAAATCATTGAAATCAGCAGACAGTTCAGACTCACCTAACATCTTTTCTTGTGATGACAGCTTAATCACAAAAAACTACATTTTTTCCAACCAGAATACACCACCATCCATATTTCCTTAATTTGGTTAGGAAAACACAGCCTTTTAGGAGAGTATTTAAACCCTTGGCAAATTCACAATGGCGTTTCAAAATGGCTTTACTTTGTGCATCAGACATACATGCTATTCTGGGGGGAAAAAAAACAAAAAAAAAACCAAAAAACAAACCAGAGAACCCCACATCAGATTTGTCAAAAAAAAATGTATCAAACTGATGCACGTATTTTTAATATTGTTTTTCTCCAAATGCAAACAATTTGTTCCCACAAGCATTTGTAAGTCACAATTGCAGTGATCTACCTCACTGTCTTCTTTCTCCCCCCACATTTATGCTACTATTACTGCTTCTTTGAGGAAAAAAAAAAAAATTGCCTTTCATTCAGTTCTTTGGCCTGTCCATGCTCCTCATATTCCCACTATCACCCACCACCACTCAGAGATTCCTTCACATACTGAGCACTTAGCTACTAGCAAGCAGCTCTTTCTTCCAGCCTTAATGAAATTGATAGTAGCCAAATCTCATCTCTCATGTAGCCTTTTTTGTTAAAGCCATAATGAAAATAAAAATCCATTGAGTTGGCAGTATTCTGTCCATATGTTTGTTCTTTCTTGGCTTTCTTCAAGGAAAGCTTTGAGCTGTGAAGCCTACTGTGATTTTTTTTTTACACTACGAATTTGAACCACTGTAGTCATGTGCCAGTCTAGCCCATTTTTTTAATATCTGCTATTGAAATACCCCTATACTTCAAAAGATATTTTCACATAATCAGTTTCAATGTTTATTGTTGTCTTCTGCATTGGCTGGTGCAATAAAACATATTCAAAAAGTTCTACCAGATTGCCAGTACAGAATATGGCCAGATTGTCAGCCTATTCTTGTTTCTCTGCTGTCACATGTTACTTAAGTGGAAAATATTCACCTCCTTGCTTCTGTGAATGGAACAAAACACTAATCTAATTTCTGAAGTACAGTCTGTGCATTTGCACAAGGAGTAGCTTCAATTATGAGAAGTTTCAATTACCAGTCTAGCTATTTGTAAAGCACATCATTTTATCTCATCAGCTGAAGTGGAGCAATGTTTACAGCCTTGCCAAAGTTTACATGTTGGTGCAAGTGCTGCTCTATCTTGCTACAAAATAGACTTTGAAAACAGGAAAATAAACACTATAAAGGAGAACTTTTGGGGGGAAAACCTGAGAATTCTCCAAAAAGCATTTTTGCAGGAGGATTAAGAACAGCTTTCATGAATTTGTAATCTTTATCCACTTCTCTTAAAGTCATTTACATATCAGTCCTCACAGGATGTCTAAAGTTTAAGCTATCAGTACTTTACACAACTCTGAATAAATACAAATGTTTGTAATCTTAGCTTAAAAATCTTCTGGTCATAAAGACCATAAGAGAAAAGGGCAAAGATGTTTGCATGTTTGGACGTGATATGAAAACTTTCTACATCGAGATGATAAAACAAGATTTTTCCATACTGAACTCTGGCTTCCAGCAAAACATCAAGACTGCAATGAAGTCACTTTTTTTATCTTCTCCTTTGACAAAAATATGCATCTACACATACCCCCATTTTTAAGCCCTGCCTCAATCTCTGACTACAGTGTAAACATAAAAGTGAATACACATAAATAAGAACTTAAAAAAAGTTTTCTAATGAAAGGGACAACCATATGCCTTTGAGCCTCACATTAGGCAAAGGGCTAATATTTAAGCACTTGTTAGTATCAGGGTATAGAGAGAGAAGTTACAAAGCACAGCCTTCATTCCTTCATTAGTGTCTGCTAATTCTCTCTATTCAGAGAAAAGCTGACATAGTTTCTATGAAGAGAACTTGCATTGAAAACCTACTGAAGCTGACTGCAAGGGTTATCATACAGCTGATAAAATGAAGAACTGAATAAATTTTTATTGTCAACTTATATTTCCAAAGGACATTTAACAAGATCTTATACAAAATCTTTTGAAGAAATTAAACACACAAGGTGTTAGAGCACAACATTAACTAAAGAAGAGAAACAGGCCAGAAGACTCAGAGGAGTCTGTTGGAGGGACTGTGCTGTTTAACATATTCTTAAGTGACCTAGAAAAGGGAGTAACCAAGGAGGTGAACTAATTTGCTGATGAAACAAAGGTATTTAAATAGGTGAGGGGGAATGGCCAACTGAGTAACTACAAAAAGACTTTGAGGTGTCTGGACATTAAAATGGCACCAGAAGTGTAAATAAAAGTGTTTTGCATGGAATAAAACAATCCATAGATTCCCTTACCAGACAGAGTCCAGAACTCTGGGGTTATAGGAGCTATTTGGACATTAGCATTAACTCAATACTTACAGCAACAGTCAAAACAGAGAATGAAATGTTTTACAGAATCAGAGAATCACAGAATAGATAGAGTTGGAGGAAACCTCTGGATACTACCCAGTCCAGCCCTTCTGCCCAGGCAGGGTCACCTAGAGCAGGTTATAGAGGAACACATTTAGCTGGGCTGGGAGCCTCTCCAGAAAGTAGACTCCACGACCTCCCTGGGCAGCCTGTTCCAGTCCTCTGACACCCTTGATGTAAAGAAGTTCTTCCTCATGCTGGGCCTGAACTTCTTGTGTTTTAGGAAATTTAGAACATTTGAGGAAGGAATAGAGAAAAAAAAAAAAAATCTTATTTTCATGGTGTGATATAAATCTACAGTTTGCCCACAACTGGGATGATGAGCAGCTCCAGTCAATTCTCAAAACATACTACAACTGGAGAAAGCTCAGAGAAGAGCAAAAAGATTGAAACCAGCTCCACAGAGAAGCAAACAAGTAGGCCAGGCTCCTGTAGCTGGGAACAGATGTGATTAACAGGGAGATGTGATAGAGGGCCATAAAATCATAAGTGTTATGAGAAAGATAAAAAAAAAAAAAGTATTGAGAGTTTACTTTTGTCCTGGTATATGAATTGAGGTGTGTCAAATGAAGCCAAACAGGTATCAGAGGAAAAAACACAAGTGGTTGTATAGGCTACAAGTGACAGACCTCAAGAATTCCTTGCCAAAGGCTACTGTGTGCACAGTTTACACAGGTTAAAGGACAGGCTGCACAGGTTCATGAGAGAGATAACTGTGAATTTACTAAAAGATAAAACAGATCAGGTTTAGGAAAAAAAAAAAAACCCTCAAAATGATGTGGAAATAGTTGAAGGCTGAAAGACTACTTTAGAAAGAAATATTACACACTTGCCTTGTCCTTACTTCCCAGGGAATCCGTTTCTAGCAACTGTAGGTTACAAGGAACTGGAGACAGGTAGCTCTCTAGTCTGAATCATTATGTTTTGAGATAGAGGAAAAAATTTCAGAATTGTTTGTGCTAGGACTGAACCATGTCACTGTTTTACACATAACGTCCTGACAAATACTGACCAGAGGCACCAAACAAGGATTGTTAGTCTAATAAATATCAGATACCTTATTACAACATCTAAGCTAGTTCTTAACTTTTGGTAAGAGGAGTATCTGTTATTTTGGCAGATAAATAGACATGACATGTATTTCTACTGATTCACCACACATGGTGAGCTCAGTAGAGGTGGTACAAGGTACAAAGGGACCTCCAAAGTATAACAGCAGGAATTTTTGCCCTCTCCAGACAATATAATCCATTTCCATAACTAATCCCACTTGTTTACAGTATTTTAAGCTTCGGGCTGGAGGGAGAATGGTGGGAGGGAAAAGAAAAATTCATGAACAGAAATCAAGGAAAAGTTCATTTGATATGATGTGCTTTGATACTCTGCGTCACAATTCTTAAAGAGATTATATACTGTAGAGAGGTTTTTTTCAAAGGCACTGGTCCATTTTTTGGGCTTTTGCCTTTTTCCTGTAAAGTAGCTGTGGTTATTCCATGCTTTCTCCATCCTTCAGTGCATCTGTTCAGCTGTTTGGATCTTTCATACAAGGTATATAGGCCCATAGCTGCCCATATGTTAGAGACATATTGAGTGTCCAATAATCAGGATGTTGGAGTAACTTTTAATGCCAACCATGTTCCCACCTTTCTCAGAACGGCAACACTCTACTTCTGCTACTATGTAGGTTTAGTTCTTAGAGAAGAGGAAAAAAAGTAAAAAAAGACAAAGACAAAAAAGGACAGATCTGTGCATGTGTGCCTCTTCAAAAACAAAAGAGAATTTTCTGTTTTCAGAGCACACTTAAGCAGTACCTAGATATAAAACTACCTGATAAAAATTACCTGATGCAAGGGAAAAAAAAAAAAACAACAAACCCACAAAACCAAATCACGATGAACCATTCCACAACTTTACTAAAACACTTATTCCATCTGTCAGTCGTGCAGAAAAGCATTCCAGAAACCACATCCTCACACTACAGCCTAACTCAAATCTCCACCTGTTCAGAAAGAATCAGCTAACGTGCAAAGAAAAGAATTTAGGTCAACATGGCCCCTATACTACATGTTTCTCCAGTTGGAGCATGGAAACAACATTTCTCTCTACTTCACACTTGAAACACAAATCTGGTTGTGAGTTACACACCAGACTATATGCTTTTTCCTTCCAGGCTCTAAGCTTTCCCTTGTATATTCTCTAGGCAATTTTAAATTTCTAGTAAGATACCCAGAGGTGCACGGTACAAAAATCTGTAAAAACCTTGAAAGGCTTCACTGAGGTACTACATGCGGGGGCAAAGCAGGCAGATAAATTATATGATCAGCTTGAAACCTCAGACAGCAGGTACAGCTCATTTACAAGGCACAGCAGAGAAGAGCAATGAGGTACCAGAACAGATGCTTACAGTTGAAACAGCACCAAGAGCAAATGATGAAACTCATTTAGGTTCTGCATTCCTGCAGCAGATTCAGAACTCTGTCTGCATGCACAATCCCAAATTTTGCAGCCCTGATCCACATGCAAATCTCTATTTACGGATTTGTGCACTGAGTTTTGGAAAATAATGTTCCAGGCAGAAACTCGAAGATCTTGAACCACCTAGGGATGCCAAGCGGGTAAGAGGTCATTGAAATGCCCACGAGCCAACCATGCTTTGACAATATTTTTCTGCACTGCACAAACCCAGTCCAAGGGAACATTTCTGTATCAGGGAAGTGCTGGTAGCATAAAATGTAAATGTATAAAGGCACAGAAAGGTGGAGATTCCCTCTCTTAAGAGTCCCAAAGCCTCATAGTACAATTTCCTAAAAAACTTCATAGGCCCATGATAAGATTAGGGCATCTCCAGATTCTAAGCAAAATGCTCTGGAACACTGCTAAATTGCAGATGGCAAAATCAGGTTTCTCAGGGTTGCTTTAGATCGTTCGCAGACTAAACCAGATCTTACAGCTGCTAAACTGTCTTTGGTCCTTGTGGTTGTTATGCATTTACTTTTTATTCATGTAGATTCAGTATTTTCTGAATGCTTTTACAAATATGTCATGGATATCAGCCACAGACACTGCATCTACCAATAGATCAACCACTTATTATTCCCGAAAAAGCTTTCTTGTAGGAAAAAAAAAATAAAAGAACCCTTTATAAGAAAGTCTGACAAAGAAAATCTGCTCTTGAGTTGACATTTATTAGGACAAGTTTCAACTAGGAGGAGAATTTAAAAGCAGAGTTATAAAATACACAATGGGTGGAGCAGGTTACAATAGAGGTGTTGGCACAAAACTATCCAAGGAATTATAATGCTATAATTATAATTATTATATTATAATGCTAAATTATAATATAATTATAATTTATATTATTATAATATAATAATTATATATAATAATTATTATATATAATTATTATATTATAATGCTATAATTATTATATTATAATGCTAAAATAATAGGATCTCTTGAATGGGAAGCCACAACCTCCAAATTTGAAAGACTTAGGTTTACTTTCATGTGAAGACTTGTTGATAGCACTGTTAAATGAAAGCATCAGAGCGTTTTCCGTATTTCATAATGTGCTGCAATCTTGAATACAAACACAGAGACAAAGCCAGCACTAAACACACTAAAACCTCTGAGAGTAATGGTTTAAAAAGGTGGCAGATGAGGCAATCCTGTTCCTGCACAACTGATGACCATGACATGCTCTGAAGCTGCACTAAAATTACTTATAAAAAATACTGTTTTGTTTTCATCCATGCTGCAATGCTTGAATTAGTGTGCTTTTGTTAATTTTTCCTAAGAGCAATTTTACTCTGGTAAAACTAAAGCCACTCATGAGACCGATTATGCTGCAAGAAGGTGTTACAAAAACTTGAGAAGGAGAGAAATCTGATCACTGGAAAGTATACATATATTTATAATATGCTTCCATGGTACAGTTCCAGAAACATACTCTGCCTTTTGAAAAATTAATTCTGCTGTCTTTGGGACTTTAAAGAGGAAAGAAAGGAGGGTAGACTATTGGGTTTATTTTTCCATACTCACTTTGAAGATTTTTAGACTTGTAGCTTTAACAATTTATTTTGATAGGCTAGAAAAAGTCCCACTACTTGATGAAATAAGTGAGAAGTTTTAGGAAATTCTAAAATATGATATTGTTTAAATTAATTTTTTTATGTGATTTATATAAAATGCAAGAAAGCCAGACCTCTAAAAGCAAATGCTGATATAACTCTAAGTTTCATATTGGTTGCACAGCCCTTTTTAACATTACAGCCTCTGCAATACCACATTTAAGAGTGTTTTGTTGAAGCTTTTTTCTCTGTAAAACATACGTTGCTTGGCATAAAGTTTCACAATGCTCACTAAGGGAGGAATAACTCCTCCAAAACCATAAGAAATACAACATAAAGCTGATACAATTTAAACCCCGTATACTCCCTCCCTGGTACAGCTTTCAATCTTCAAGAAACAAAAGCCAACATGGTTTTCAGAGTTCCTTGCTCATATGACAGCAGGAACAGTAACTGGAGTCCAGAGTGCACTGCTGGGATTGATGCCTCAATGGGCTACCTAAACACAGAGGCCAGACAAAATTAAGAGAATAAGAGCAGTTGTATTTATTGAAGGGCCTTCAGGTACATTAGGGCAGTCAAAGTCCTTAGGGGCTACACCCAAAATGGACAATGGGGTCACAGGTTTTCACATTTTTTATAGTTTGATCAATTTGCATATCAGGGATAAATCCTCCAATTACAGCTTCAGGTAATGAAGTCATTACCCCAAGTTTGCTCCCTCTCAGCTCACTTTTGCTTACATTTCTCAGGGCCTGAGACAGGAAGGTGTCCTTGAGTTTCAGGCCTAGAGAGGAGTTGTTTTGTCTGACCAAAATGGGAGAACAGTAGATAACAGTCTATATGGAGTTTAGAATTATACACTAAAGAATTACAGGATATGAAAAATATAAAAGCTAAACTCCTAAGGCATCAGGATGACTATAGTGATGGTCATGATAGTGTTGCATCCTGGAGTACTTGGGTTTCTTCAATGGAACCAACTAAAACAACTAAACAACTAAACCAAGATGGGATTTAACAGTAATCCTGTTTCCAGGGGGGACCTGGGCAAGGTTTTCCAGTTCACCTCATTACATTTCTAATTAGGTCCTGCAAAGCTCTGCATGGGAATTCAGATTCAATACTTTCTGATGACAAGATAATGTGAGGACAACCTTAGGAGAGGGCAAAGTGATAACAGGATGCACACATGCGGATGACAGAACTGACTGGGGTTTGGAAGTGAAAGATCTTTAAGGTCCCCTTTGACCTAAACCATTCCATGATTCTAAGACTGCAGATAGCTAGAAGTGAAGTTACCAATGCCTGACCCTTCAAAGGGACAGGAACAGGCAGAAAAGGAAAAAAACAAAAAACAAAACAAAAACACCCAGAAAAACCCCAAATATGTTAACAATACATGCTTTTCAAAAATTTTTAAAAATCATTTACATTTCAGCAGTGAGAACAGTTCTTCCAGATTTTCTTCTTCTAAGCCAAACTCAGTCATCTGTATGAGATACATCTGCATCAAAAAATGCTTCTAGAAGCAGGTAAAAATGGATTAATACAAGACAAAAATAATACTAAGAAAATCTAGCCAAATCCAATGCAGATGCAAGCTGCTAGAGAACACTACATCTACAACCCAGAGTGAATTCCCTGATCTGTTGCTAAACCGGAGTGAAAACCGGAAGGTGCGTTGTTACTGTTTTGACACGCAGAGTACTCCCCATGAAGAAATAGCAAAAAATTATTCTAAATGTCAAGTTACTTAGAATTATAGAATCATTTAGGTTAAAAAAGACCCTTAAGATCATCAAGCCATACCATTAACACAACTCTGGCAAGTGTGCCACTAGACCATGCCCCTAAATCCCACATCTATAGGTCTTAAATCCTTCCAGGGATGATGATTCCACACTTCCCCAGTCTGTCTGTTGCAATGCTTAATGTTATAAAATGACAGAAGTTTAAAACCCTTATGTTTCAAGATTCAGAAAATGAAGAAAAGGTAGATTTTGGAGGAAAGGGCCTCAGGAGAAGAGTTCAACAACAGAGCAATATCTTGTGTCAAGCTTTGTTTACATGCTGTTATCACATGCAACTGGGACTACTCCACACATTTAATTTCCTGTATCATACTACATGTACACCCAGGATATTGATTTTACAGGAAGCATCTCTCAAGCTTTTCCAAGTTCCCTTTCCTCTTCACCTCTTTTCCTTCCCCCTCCCATTTTCCAAATGCCACAGAAAATGTCCACCAGAAGACAGAAAAATTTCCTAAAGTTTCGACCAAGTTATAAAGCACTAGAAAGAATGCCTGTGCTAGCAGAGCATTTTAATCCATCACTAGCCTCCCCACCGCCCATATTTAAATATTTATCTTTTAAATGTTCAACACATTTTTCCAGTAAAAAAATGGTATCAATCAGTCCCACTTTTCTCATGGTTTTCTGTATTTATTGTCTTAATTTACATCTGGAAGTTCTTGAGTATCAGAAGACATTGTAAAAATGCTTCTACCACCAAGTCAGCATTCCCTTTAAAGACGAACAACCCAATGTCTGAATTCTGGTCAGCCAACAGAAACAGAGAGGAAATCACTCCATCCACAGCAACACAGTTTAAGTTATTTGGAAGACTGTGAAAATAGGAAATTTTGTAATTTATCTACTTAAGAAAACAACCCGGCGATTTTAGTTGTGTAGAGCAACTGGGGCATTCCTCTTCATAGTTTACTGGTAAGAGGATGATGTTTAAAACTTCATCTGTGTTGACTTTTATGCTTGTATAACAGCTATTATAAACAAGAGTTCTTAGTTTTGCTTTTAAGTCAGAGCAAAAGACTGGAGTGCACCAAGCCATTCCATCCAGTCAAATGTCTTCCACCAACCATGTTCCCGTCTGTATAAAAGCATTTAAATACAAAAAAGAAAAAAGGCATCTTTTTTTCCTTTGTGTTCAGCTGCTTCTTTTTCAGAAGACTGCTACAACCCCTAAACTTTTTGTGCAAAAATGCATATGGAAAAGTTTCTCCATCCTGATTATGATTAGGCAAGGTGAAAACATGAGTTCTAGAAAAGATAGGAGGATGACTCAAGCATTGCTTAGCAAATATTCATGTATCACTTCACACGTTTTATGGGGTTTTTTTGTTTCTGTGTCCACTGTGTCAATGCAGGCATGGTACACAGACACTTACAGCAGCAGACCTAGACCTTACTTGGCCTAAATAACAATTTCCAACAGTTGGACACAGGATTTGCATTATCAAGGCTCTGCCTATGGCTGAAAGGAATTACTTAGGTCTTCATATCTCTTTTGCTTCAGCCACTTAAGATCAACTGAAGGCCCTGAATTTTAACAGAGATTTTAGGAGCCATAGGTCATCATAATCCAGCTACACGCAGTGCAGCTGACCAGTGCCAGACTGTGTCAGGCAGAGAGAGCTCCCTAAAAATGGTGTAACATCAAGTGAGGCAAAGGAACAGTACAAAATATGTGCCAGTATGCTTAAGTTTATATCAGAAGTGTTTTCTGCATGGATCAGTTAGCATCAACTCGGATAACATGACTTGATGCACTTGAACCAGCAGGACTGGTTCACACTAGCAAACAATGGTTTTTACACCATTTCTCTCTTAGCTATCAGAATTAAACAAACAAACATAAATAAACTCTGACTCTGAAGAGTTATCAGTGTTTAGAAAACTATCACCTTAACACAGCAGCACTGTCAAAAAGCACCAGAGCTGTAAGACTTTTACTCCCTCACGTTCATGCTAGGGCTCCGTTTTTTACACACAAAACTCTAGGACATTAGGACAACATCTCCCTAGATGTGTATGTAAATCTACCTGGAACAATCATAAACCAAACATGTACATTCACAGAATGTAATAAGTCACCTATTTTATAAAACTCAGAGTAGCAAAAGGTTTGGAAAGAAATAGGTCTTATGTGCAATCAACAGTTGAGATTTTAATAATAAATGTGGATGGAGAGTATTACAGCTTTCTATACTATGTTTTGCCCTTTCCCCTTGACTCTTTTCCTCGTTTAAGAAGCTGTCAATTTAATGAGCCAAAATGAAGTAAATGGTAGCAAACATGGAAATCGGAGCTGTAATGGCATGCTCAGCAGAGGATTGATTGCTGGCAAACAAAGATCTGTCCACTCAACATCTGGCTCATTTCGATACTTCGAGTTTAGCTGCCAAATGACTATGTCATTTGGACTCGGGAGATGGAGGCACGAGGGAGACCTGATATCATCATCCCAAATAGCCTGGGTCTTGCCCTGTGCTTAAATCAGGCTTTCAAGATCAGCAAGAGTGAAAGAAGCCGCGCTGCTCCAAGGAAAATCTGACTTCATAAAAAGTTCCACAAGTCAAAAGCTGGAACTATTAGTGGTATACTGGAAGGTGGAAGAAAACATGTATGTGTGGTACACTCACAAGCTTATTTCTGTAACTGTGCATATCAACACTGCTGACCACTTCTAGCCCAGCACTTTCATGGTTGCAACTTCCAGCTTTAAGCTTGTAACAATACATCCATCTACTTAGAGAGTTATTTTAAAGTCCTTTTGGTTAAGCCCCCTCAAAGTTTAGGTTTAGAAAACACTCTCCACCCTGCTATATTTTTGTTAATTATTAGGTTAAGCAAGATGCCTGAAAAATTCTGTATCAGTTACTGAATGTACATATTTATATGATTTGAAGAATGTCATGGCAAAGACTTAGACTTGACTTTTACTGTAAAGAGGGTCCGCCCTTTATGTGCTTTGCAGTACATGGGGCAAACAGTGAAAGACATTCCAAAAATGGCAGGAGACTGTGAGGATACTGGTGGAAGGATCCCCAGCAAAGCTAAAGAATTTCGTAAAGCCAGTTGAACTCATGGAGATTTAAACCCACTTACCAAGCACACATTACGGCTCTATAAACATCCATAGTAGAACAAATACAACTTTCTCCAAATGGCCCATTTACCTGGGTCCTAGGCACAAGGGGCAATTTGGCCACAAAGAAATTATAGCAAAAGAGAAACTGCTACAACAAATCCCTGGATTTTGTAGGAGGACAACTTAAGTAGCGCACACACACCAACTCTATTGTTCTATTAGGAAAGCATCACAGCGAACATTTGCTGCTGTTTGATGTTGTGAGACATCAAACTCAAGTGACCAGAAGTAAACCAGATTGCTTTTGGTCAGCTTAGGAAGACTCTTCAGCAGCTTCAAACAGGAACAAAAATCACAGGAGCCACGAGTCTTCTGTGGCCACACATCAGTGCCCCAGTGACTCAACACAGAGCCTGCAAGCATCAATGAAGATTCAGTGTGCCACACTGTTGGTCTCCTGCAAGCTCCAGGCTGCAAGAGCAGCTCTGGAGCTGTGGGGTGGGAACCCCTCTCCTGGCCACAGCTCACATGCCCTGCCTTGTCAAGTGCAGAGTGCCGTGCCAGATGGAGCAGTTGGGTTCTTGAGTCCTCCATTAGAAGGGTGGGAATAAAATCACCTTGCTTCCTATTACTTTGCAAATCCATGCCTTCCATTAGGTCTTCTGAATTACCTGTAACTTCAGCCGTATGCTTGCTGGACAATGCAATACAAAGGAATTTGACACTTTTCTAATATGGTCATCAGGTAGTAAAAACCGCATTTGTAAAAGCAGTTTGTGGTCAGTCGGTTTTACAGACTCAAAAATCATTACAGGAACTACTTTAAAACCCTATTAAAAATGCTCTGAGTAGAAGATATAACACATATTGACATCTTCAGACTTTAGTACAATTAATTCCTATTTAAATTTCTTAAATTCCTTATTGAGCCACAAGTCATTTTAGAGAAGCCAATTTCAAACACCAAGTCAGCTATTCATACAAAAATAAAAAACCCAAAAGCAACTAAACCAAAAAGCACTAAGTGTGGAGATAAAGATGTTACTCAAGAACTACTGAGTTAGACTATCTTTTAAAGATCTAGACTTAACTACACGTAGTTATTATTTCTCCCTCTGAAAGTGTTCTAGAAAATTTGGCAGCAACAGAAACCTCTATTTCTTCTATAAACAACTTAGGTACAACATTACCTATAAAAAGAGGCTATTCCATATTTTACATTGTCTACAGAACTTATGGACAAAATAAAATATGGTCTCTCTATAGTCCAATGACACAGAAAGAATAACAACATGCAACTGAATCTTGCAAAAGATAAATGACCAGATAATTTGATGGAAACTTTAACCTCTTATTTGCAAAACATAAATTTGAGGAAGGCATTTGTTTATGTCAGCAAATAAAAAGACCTACTTCAATTTGAATAATTTTAAATTGGTATCATGAGATCCATTGTCCTGTGATAGTGAAATAAAACTCTCAAGTAAGTATTCAAATTCCTGTTCACTAGTAAGTCCTCTCAGTCTGTCCTAACTGGCTTCTCCTATATTACTTTTAATTCATTTCTGAGGAAGACAACTGACTTTACCAAATGAGGCAACACAGAAGATAAATGTTAAGACTGGTAGCTGAAAGTGTCTGAAGCACCATTCTTTCCTCTACTTTATCCCAGTGGAGCCAGCACCCAGCCAATCAATACAGTCAGCACTCTCTCCCAATGTGAGTTCCAACTCCTGCACCCTTGACTTGGAACAGCTCACACTGCATAAAAATTTCATTTCAAACAAGACATTTTCATGAGATTTTTTTAGTGAGGAAAAAAATATCCTTTCATCTGAACAAGAGTGCTTTGTTGTTTTTTTTTTTTTTAATTTCAGCTTTTAATACCAAACTGCTAAACTGAACCCAGAGCCTTGACATGAGGTTTGTTTTTTTTTTTTCAGTTACTACTTACTCATCATAGTGATGAATTTATTACTAACTTTAATGTTGGCACAGAGAAACTAAACCTTGGGCTTCAAATTTTTGCCATCAGATTACAGATTTCTTTTTTTTCATTTTTTTAAACAATCCCCTATCATCCGTAATATTTGGCAGTGGGGAGATGTTATGGTTATATAACATATGTTATGCCTTGATTTTTCACCTGAAAGGCACAGCCTCATTAATATATCAGCTTGTATTTAATCCTAAAGGCAAATACATAGAATTGCCTGGTTTCATTGAAACACTGGTGTCTAGTTTTGTAGTCAAGGCAATTTACATCTGTGCTACATTCTGGTCCCACTAAAGACAAAACACAGCATCGAAAAGAAAAGATTCGATTTTTCTCCAGTATAGTCTGGACAAGTACTGAGCAAAAGCATCACCCCCAAATACCCAAGCTGGCACATTCATATTTAAGTCTCAAGGATACATGTGCCCACTGCATATATTCTTAAGATGAATTCCTGGGATATCTTAAGTCAACGAAAGCCCTCCCTTACAACTTCACGTGGGTGAACGATTATAATTCGTGTTTCTGAAACCTTCAAAATTAGCTTTTCAGCTTTGTTATTTGAAAAGTAGAGTTTAGGTGCCCAAATGAGAATGTAAATCATTTGGCCCCAAAATTACTTATATTTTCTACTCATTGTCACTAACTGTTAGAAATACACTCCAGATAATAAAATCAGTGTTAAACAAAGAACAATTCAAATAAATTTGGAGTAAAATATTTTCATCCCTAGTTTTCCACAGTCCACATGTAATATGAAGGTGAATTTGGCTATCCAGCATTATACATATAAAATTAATAAAAATACACACAAGTACTTTTTTCATGGGAAAATGGGGGTGAGGGTGCTACAGGAAAGGAGGAGAATTGAACAAGCAGGGATAAAAAATCCAAATTAAAGAGTTTATGATCAAGGTAGTAAGTGACAGCACCAAAAAATTAAAACTGGTTTCAAACCAGATTTCAGGGTGTTATTTACATGCTACCCAAAACTGCATCTGGCACACATATTCTAATACTTGGGAATTTTTAAACGTCTTCATTTAAACTTCATAAATAAGCTGCTTTTTCCTTGGTAATAAAAACGTATTTTTTCAAGCTAAGTCACTTGGCAAAGCACTTGAACCAATGTCAGACTTCCTGGGTTGTTTTTTTTATTCTTAGTTAAGTCATTCCATTTCCTCCTCATTTAGAAAATTCTAGATTTTGAACTAGTGAAAATGAAGTTAATCATTGCATTATCAAGACACTAGCCACATCTGAGTAAAATCTCAGCCCTTGGAAGACCATGGGATAAATAAAGAACATGTATTTTTAAATAAAGGCTGGGGGCAGAAAGCACACTTTTTACCAGAACACATTTTCAGTTAAGGGCTGCTTCTAGAGCCAACTTTTAGAAGGCCAAAATGGTAAGTCTTCAGTCATGGCTACATATATGATGAACTCAGCCTGTCTTTTGAATATAACTGTTTATTTTAAGCTAGACAAAAGACTAACAAAGAGTAACATGAGTCTGATTTCCCACACCAGACACTATTCTTTGTTTTTAAGAAGTACCTCCTCCAGATCAGACAATTTCAAGATTAGCAGAATGATTTATTGATGGCTTATGGAGCAACTCAGCACTCCCTATTCAACCTTCTGCCTTGTTAATGGATTCAGAGACCTCAGCCTCTCAGCTCTGGCCCAGGTCACAAAACATGTCACGATCAATGAAGCACTGTTAAAAACCCCTCCAGACTTGGTACCTCCAAACTGGATTCTCTTAGGTCAGAACTGAAGTTGAATGCGCTCATGAAATAGAAAGGCAGAACTTTGAAAGCCAGAATGGGTGGCTGCGGGCTTAGCACAGTGCCTGGGGAATCCACTTGAGGCCAACAGCACAGAATCAGCTTTACAGAGCTACAGAATTTTAAAATAATTTTATTTTCAAAAGCACAACCAAACAAACACAAACCACTCACGCTCTTTACTCAATCTGTTTCTCAATCTAGAAAGCAAACTACATCAACATCAAGGTAGCCCAAGACACGGCCAACAGATCCTTACCCACAGTCCTCCTTTGCTCTGAACTGAACCTTTTCTAGACAAGTTCATTAGAGTGTCACCCACATTTCTGCTGGCAATTCTTTATGAAACAGGAAAAATGGCCCCTGTTCCCTTGACAATAATTGATTGTTTTGAGGGAGTTTGAGGATTGTTTTGAGGAAGGGGGAGAAAACCAAGAACATTTTCATCCTCTGCACTTGTGCCCAAATCCTGAATATCTCTTATATGTAAAGCTGCCCTTCAAAATTGGAAATATTTAGCTGAGTTCATTATTGAAAAGTACTCCTATAGTATGGAGCACTTTTACAGATTTCTTTTTTCCTAGTTTGAAATCAGGCAAATTGAACAAAACAAAATCTGAGTATGCTGTATCTGGTCCTAAGCCTGTAGCCATGTTCCAGCTCTTTTTGGATTAAAGCAGATGCCAAAAATTGAAAACTGCCACTCACCACAACGGATTAGCCTAGTAGTCATAAATGTAGGAGAAATAATATCAGAAATGTCTCCTTGAGAGAAAACAGGCCTCCGCTTGAAGCCAATAACAAAATGTATCAGCCTATCCATAATTCCTGTTATGTTCTGCAGTGAGGTCATCCTTCTCCAAGCTCTCGATCTGAAATATGGTATCCCATCTTTTATTTTCTACCTACTCCTTCCCTTTTTCTCAATACAGCAATACTTATAAGAATACAGGCAAAGGGTCTTAGCAGAAAGACTGGGTTTGAGGGAGGCAAATTGCTGTCTTAGCTTTACTTCTTTATTACCTAATCCCAGACAGATTTCTGCCCTTGACCAAAGTTTCTCACCTGTAAAGCATGGAATGTGATATATGTCCTTAGAAATAAAATAAATTAAACCTAGCCTTGTAGAAATCTTCAGGACAGGGTCTGCAGAGAGTGATGGGTGAAACTTGATGTAAGGGTTTATTACAGCAGCACAGAATTACATAAGAAGGTTCACCCATACAAGGTCCACTCAATGGCAATCAACTGTTTTTTGCAATAAATGTGATCACATTGACTTTCTACAAAATTTAAGTCAACAACAATTTGAAAAATGAAGACAATATTAATTTAGCTATTAGAAAGCAGCAAATTAGTGGCAAGAAACTCAAATTTCTGCTAAGAAAGATCGCAGACATCTGAACCGTTCCCAGAAAGGCTTATAGCTGGTTTGATTGCTTGTTTTCTTTTCTTCTGCTAATGAGCACAACATGAGATGCTTTGTTTAACATCTTCCTGAGAAATAAAGTTATTCTCCTACCTCCCATGAATTTTCTACGGGGTACTCAGAAATTAATCACACAGTAAACAGTAGTACTATGGCACAGTAAATTGCCATTTGAGGCTACCTTTATATTAGTCCCAGTACAACCATTTACCACTTGATTTTCAGCTGTATAAACTGCCTCTAGGCATTTTCTTGCATAGAAAAATCATGTTTCCTTTAACACTATAGCTTTTGTCCCTCCAGAAAATCTGTCATCTTTTTTCCCTTGCCGCTTATCTTCAGTGGCTGCCAATGTCAGTTTTGCAACACAATGGTCCCTCCCTGTTCAGTTTGTCTTACGTAATAAGTTTCATCACTTATGTATTTCTTTTTGATTTATAGCTCAGAAGCACATTCATGTTTCAGTTGTTTCCAAAAGCACCACAAATGCACTGCAAGGGTACACTTCAAAATAAAAAGAGAGAAAATTCTTTTTTGCTTAAGATGGATGTCCACAGCTCAAACCAAATATGACCCAGATGAAAACCCAGATGCTTCCATATTAGCACACAGTAGAGGCATGTGGAATGTGTGCTTATGGTGCTAAAAGGAGAAAGGAAGTATCACTCTCCATACTGGTATAAAAACATGGAAGATAAAACCAAGGTTTAACATCCAGCAGCAGCACTACTGAAGACACCTCTGTTCCTGGTGAAGTTGCTTGCTCTGCCCTCCTTGCTTTCTCCTGCAAAGCTGTGAGGCCATGCTACAAGATAGCTTAGGACACTGATGTGTCTGAAAGTAGTTAAAAATAAGCAAGTTTTTCTGCAGCCAAATCACTTTTCCAATTTTCCTTCACTGTATTACCACAATATTGTACCAGCATTGCTGTGGAGGAAGAAGTCAGCTGGGAATTCATACGTAAGTATTAATTTTCTGGTTACTAGTGATATCTCCGTTTTCATAAATGAAAGAACACTTTAACATGTTTGACACATTTCTACTCAGAGTATTTTTTACTACTGACGTTCATTCTTAAAGCCATGTTTGAAAATGCAGTAGATTGTTTATGATCTCTTTTACTTCACAACTCATCTGCCTAATTGCTATTTAACTGCAACATTTGTGAACAAAAATGAATGAGAAAACAAGGAATAATTAATTGAAATTCATCAGGGAATTAAATCACTTCTTTTCCTGTGACAGGACACAACATTAGTCATTCTTTTCCACTGAAAACAGGCATGTCTTCTGGGCTGCCGCTTAGTGTGTCAGCCATAAGGGCTTTGGACACGTGTTTGATGAGATCAGCTTTGGGACCTTCTTTAAATCCAAAAGAAATGGAACTTGACAAGTATCTTGACCAACAAGCTACAGAGTTTTTCCAAAGTCTAAGATGAACTCCTGGTGAAGTATTTCTTCCTTGGCTAGGAAGACAGTCTTCACTTAGCCAGCAGCTACCCGAGAACAAACATCAGGGAATATGTCTGATCGCACTTCGAAAACAAGAACTGTTTGAATGTTTGATTTTGAGCATAAATCAAGAAAAGAGCGGAGTTTTAGATCTTGAGTTATCCTGGGGCTTTGTTTCCATTTCTAAAAGAAAAATTGTTTGGTTGTTCCACTACTCTAATGCATACATTTTATCGGAATTTTAATATTTTCTGCTGTAAAGAATCTTCATAGACAACTGATAAACAATGAACAAATATAGATTTGTTCTTTCCTCAGTGACTGAGGAAAGAATTGACCTCAGCATGTTGCTTGATGAGTAGCTTAAGATTCGTTACTTTCCCAGAAGCTGAGATTGAAAACAAGAAAAAATCATCATATGCAATTACTGATTTTATTTAAATACACAAGAGTGTGTTTGTTCTGCATTCAATAGATGCACTCACTACAGTAAGATAGAGCTAAAAATTAGTGGAGGCACAGTTCTAGCTAGCAATTAGACAGAAAAAGGCCAATTTCATGCCCTCCATGAAGCCATCTGCAACTCTCAGTTCATGCTGGCTACAGTACCCTATTTATTACTACAGATAAATGCAAGCTACAACTTATATTTTTGCAGAGAAGCATCCTTTCTTCCTTTGTGTTTATCTGAAAATGAGTAAGGGCCTCCAGACATCTGTCTCATAACTGTGAGTCATCTACCTATATATATCTATAAGGCCTATAGGGTATTCAGAAGCAACAGTAATTAGCTGCACTATACATGGAATTAGTGTCTGTTTCATAGGGCAGTGGGAAGACAGACAATGAATAAATAGTGAGACTACTCCTGGTTCCACCCAGGACAGGGTTAATTTTTGCAGCAGTCAGGAGCTACGACCAGGGGGTTAATCTATACCACCTCACAGCATTTTCCCAGGATGGGGGAAAGCATCCCTTCTGGATCAGGTAGCACAGTGGAATGAGTGGTCAGGCATTGTCAGCAGTGAGAATTCGTGTGCCAATTGTTTCTTGTATCCTCTGTCATCCCTATTGTTGCTGTTACTGTTGTTTTCTTACCTTATTGCTGTTTCCAGTAAATTGTTCTTATCTCAACCCACGATCTTTACCTTTTGTGCCTCCAATTCTCCTCTCCATCCCGTTGGGGGAACAAGAGAGTGGCACATAGTTTGGAGAGACTCGCTGAGAGCACTAAACTGGGCAGTACCATTCCTAAACTATGACAGGCAAAAAAAAAACCCCAAAACACATGAAAATTTTTTTAAGAACAATAATCTGCTGCTTTGAATATGACCTTTGAAGGGTAAATCCCATCAACACCACATAATCTTCCCCTCTCTTATTTGAGGTAATTGAGTTAATCCAAATATTATTTTTTATAAACTGTTGGATATGGGCTTGAAATTCCAGTGTAGGGCCATGTTATTTATTCATAGGTAAAGGTTTTCAATATGCAGGTCACAGTAACATTACCCTGTACATTTCCTCATCTGGGAAGAATAAAATCAAATTGCACATGACATAAATTGATAACCTGTACTATTTATAGATTTAGGTCTCAAAGAATTTGGTTTACTTAACTAAACTACTCTCTCCTCAGCCAAACACCTTCTGAAGGCTGCTAGACCTCTGTGCTCTGTTCCTACTGCATGGCCCTATGCTCTTAAGCTTCTACAAATGGGGGAGAGAGGAGAGACTTTTTTTTATTTCTTAAGTGGGACAAAGCAACAGCTGCTGATTTAGGATTCACAGTTATCTGAAGACTTCCCTTAAGCACTTGACCAGTAGAAAAAACTGAAGTTTACCTCTCCAGAGACACAGTAGCTAAAAGGAATTTTTGGTGTGAGTAGTTTCAAGAAGTGGAATTTTTTTAACATAGCCCACACAATTTTTTTGCTTTACTTTCCTTAATAGTAGAGCATTTTCTGGATCAGGCATATTGACAAAAGATCAAAGTAACATACAGCACAGAAAAACCCTTTACTGTATCTAGTTTTCTTTAGAGACCCTCTTCATATGTGGCTTCCAGGGATTTGTTTATTTATTTTTAAACACAACCTTCATTTTCTATTACCAAATTATCCCACAGCCAGCTTTGTTAGATTGTGATCAGTCTTGCACCCACTGATCTACTATCCAGCTAGCCCCTAGCAGCTCTTCTGGCTGATATTATTTTAACACACAGACAGACTTAAACAATTGTCATAGCATGTTGATAAACAGCTCCTTAAACCCAGACTAACAGCAGCACAAGAGTGCTTCCTTGCCACAAGTCATTTGAAGCAAGAAAGAACAGGAAAGCCACGGTTTAACAAGAAAGATGAACTCTAGGCATTTCAGGAAAAGGTATTCCAATAAGAGACATCCAAGTAACACCATGTTCACATGAACTCAGTGCAATAATAGGCAGAGAAACTAAAGCTTATTGATGTCAAAAAGTTACTGAGATTGGCTATTATGTTTCTTCCCATAACTAAGAAAAAAGGCGATGAGAATTAATTGCATGCTTAAGCCCAGTCAGACTAAACCTGTACTGCTAGGTGGCTGGCTATTACTCGGACCTAAAGAATACAGACAGTACAACCAGGATACAGAGTTTCCATTAAAAAAAGTTGGGATGTTTTTGCTCTTGCTTTCCATTCATTGTATTTCAACTTCTTTTTCACATATATTCCGAATGACACAGTTTGAAGTTTAGCACAGCACCGTTGCTGCTATCTTTCTACCATCACTCGCCTTGCTTTCAGGATGACTCTTCACATTTACCCTAGACACTGAGACAAACAACTTTTGTGCGGAATAACAGCCCCAAGACAAGGGGCAGGAGCAGCTCAGGTCACGTGTGACCTATATTGCCCACAGTTGCAATGCAGTTTGAAGTACCAACTTCAAAAGGATGCTGCCTTTGAACAGATCTAGCTGTAGGCACTTCAAGATTAATAGGCTGGTTTAATTACCCTCTCCTTAGCAACTGTGATGTTGTTTCAACAGAATCAACCCTTTTAATGTGCTACTCCCAGGCTCTGGCAGGCTGTCTCACTCCAACGCCAGGTGATTGTGGCAGTCGTACAAGTTGCAGCTTGGTGGGAGCTTCCCTTTCCAACAGGGCTCTGTTTTGGTTTTTGACACAGGCAGGATCTCATGCAAGGCATGATCACAACTTGCAGATTAACCAAACTGCCTGGGACTGCAGTACAAATGTTAGCTGGCAAATGCTATGGGCATGACAAAGGTGAAGAAAGGTTGGCTTGGTTCTCTTCTCTAACAAGTACAAAAAGTATGCCATGAAGCAGGGTTTTTCAATGAGAAACCCCAGTGGGGCTTGAAATGAACCACTTTAGTGTGTTGTTTATTTTATTTCTTCCTCTTCCATGTTTGCACTTTGGATAGCCAAATACAGTTTCCTTGACCAGTTTGCCTTCACTAGGATAATTATCTCCTCAGTAATCGTCCTAGTCATGTGCTACCTTAGAAAAGGTTGATTCCCTATATTCTAGTAGTAAAATCCCACAATTAGTAGTTACAGTAAAGTAAGAAGAAATGTTCTTCAAGCACAGAAAAGGAGGAATGGAAGCATAAGGTAAACTATTCTGCTTAATCACCAGAAGGGGTTTTGATTTCTTACAAGCAAGCACATGCATCCTCTGCTTCCACTTTTGTGGCTCCACATGTCAAAATGTGAAAGCTGACCCATTCCCAACAGCCCATTAATTACCACCGTACAAGGAATCCCACTCCAGCAGCACTCAGAAAGAGAGGCTGGAGGAGGTCTGTGATCCAACATCCTCAGTTCCCAAAATGTTTGAACTGGCAACAGAGTCAACACAGGAAGACCCAGCCCTGCTGGTTCATTGCTTTTGCTTTCTTTCTAACCCAAACAAATTTTATGGCACGGCCACAGAAATAGCTGAACTGAGAGTGGCAGGGGCTGAAGCAAATCAACTGGAGGAGGACAGACCAAAGACAGAAATATCCATGCTGTCAGGGATTAGGCTCACAGGTACTGAGCATATTTTGTAAATCACACCCTTTCAAGAAAAGAAAGCACGCTGCGTCTCAGATGAAGTAATTGCAAAACTATGTAAAAACTAATACACTATTTCTATAGTACAGTATTTGCATTATGAGCTGAGCCAACAGCCTGGGAAGGACATGTTTACACTAAAAAAGTCAAAGGAAAAAGTTTTTAATTGTAAGTGTGTTTATCATGCTGATTGTTTAAATTTACATCTGCAGGCAGCACAGAAATTTGAGAATGCAGATGACATTTGGCAGTATCTTCCTGTCATTTGTACCTGAACTCTTAATTGCATACTTAGGACACTGTTTTTGTTCCATAACTATAACACAAACTTTTAGTTCTTTTAATTTAGGCAAGAAAGAATTAACACACATTAATTAACGCACATTAAAGACACATCATGCAGCAAATCATCTTACAAGTGAAAAATACTGAGCTGGTTACTAGAACAAAATCAACCCTGTAGTTAGAGGAGGGAAAACAATAAATAATCAAAAAGTCTGTTTGTGCTTCCAGTTTTCTGGACAGATCTAATCAGGATTAGATAAATTCACTTTTAAGAAGTCCTACAGTAGAATTAGCAGTATTTTTTAATGTGTTAACAGCTAGCTAGCACATCCTGAGCAACTATTAAAGCAGGAAATTCTTCTCTAAATGCAGTATAAACACTATTCTTGCTCTCCACATAGGATTTTCTATGGCAGGGAAAATAAGTAAGCAGAGTCTTGCGACACTATAAATACTTCTGGAAATAAATTAGGAACTGGATTTACTAGCACTGAAATAGACATAGAGGCCTTCTGGTTAACTACACTCAGAAAATATTTACTGTTACTGCACCTGGCACTGACTACCCAAAAAAAAAGGCAATTTGCAAAGAGGAGATTTTATAGGGAAGCACCAGCATCACATTACAATGCACTACAAAGCACTGTATTTGGTAACAGCTTTTTAAATACATAGCTCTAGTCCTTTAGATTACCAGAGGCGATGTGAAGGCATCTTGAACAATGTCAGACAGGGCTGGCAAGATGAATAGAGGCTTTAATTTAATTAGTGTACCAGCACCTGACCAAACAAAGGTGTGTCCAGGCTGAATCAACTTAAAATACTGAATCAGATGCTTTTCCTAATTTTAAAACATGTAAAGCTGGTGTTTAAATATATCAAACCACCAAATTAAAAAGTCTGTGAATGCAGCCTGAAAGATTTCTGTTAAACCTTCAAAGAGAATTAAGGTTAGGCCTTGTCTCATCTGCTCATATAGGGCAGTCATTGGGAAGATAGAGGGGTGATTTTTTTAAGGTTTTTTTTTTAATTCCAGTGCTGAATGTGATTCAATAAAATAACATGAAATTGTTCTTCTCATAGTACCAGCACTAGTGCAATTAGAAATTCGTTACCTAACTCTGCACTACCAGGAGCAGAGTCTAACCACTGGAAGGAAAAACTTCTCAATGTGTTAACACAAAACTACAACTTAATTCCACATTGTCCCTTGAAGGAAGGGAAGAAGGCTGAAACTAGTGAAGGTGTATACAATAAAATGGCTCAAGAAGAATTCCTGTGTAAGAATAAAGCAGAGGTTGGGCAATATGGGACCCTCCTTTTACAGCTGGACTTGATGACCTCAAAGGTTCTTGTCCAATCTAAATCTGTGTATCTACCATGAGACACATTGTACCCATCTTTATAGAGGGAAGAAAGGAGGACTCTGCAAAGACCGACATGTCAGCCTCACTTCTGTGCCTGGAAAGGTCATGGAACAGACCCTCCTAGCAGCTATGCCAAGGCACATGGAGATCAGGGAAGGGATTTGGGACAGCCAGAATGGCTTCAACAAAGGCAAGTCCTGCCTGACCAACCCAGTGGCCTTTGATGATGGAGTGATTACATCAGTGGACAGACGAGAGGAGGGCTACAGATGTCATATCTGAACTTCTATAAAGACTTTGACACAGTCCCCACAACATCATTTTCTCTAAATTGGAGAAGTGGTGTTCCTCAGGAGTCCATACTGGGACCAGATTTAATATCTTTATTAACAACATACATGCAGGGATCAAGTGCACCCTCAGCAAATTTGCTGATGACACCAAGCCAAATGGTTGACACACTTGAAGGACAGGATGACATCCAGAGAGACCTGGACAAGCCTGAGAAGTGGGTTCATGAGAGTCTCATGAGATTTAGCAAGACCAAGTACAAGGTGCTGCACCTGGGACAACTCCCATATCAAAACAGCCTGGGAAATGAACAGATTGAGGGGAGCTCTGCTGAGATGGATTTGGGGGTGCAGGTGGGTGAGAGGTTGGACATGAGCCAGCCATGAGCACTCACAGCCCAGAAAGCCAAACGTGTCCTGGGCTGCATCCAAAGCAGCATGGGCAGGGCAAGGGAGGGGATTCTGCCCCTCAGCTCTGCTGTGGTGAGAGCCCTCCTGCAGTGCTGTGTCCAGCTCTGGGGTTCTCAGCTTAGGAAGGACATGGACCTGTTGGAAGGAGTCCAGAGGAAGCCATCAAGATGGTTACAGGAATGGAGCACCTCTCCTGTGAGGAAATGCTGAAAGAATTGGAATTGTTCAGACTGGAAAAGAGAAGGCTTCATGGTGCCCTAATTGTGGCCTTCCAGTACCTGAAGGGAGTCTGTAAGAACGATGGAGAGGGACTTTTTACAAGAGTTTGTAGTGACAGGAAAAGGGGGAATGGCTTCAAACTGAGTAGGTTTAGACTAAATGTTAGGAGGAAATTCTTTGCTGTGAGTGTGATGAGGCACTGGAACAGATTGCCCAGAGAAGCTGTGGATGCCCCATCCCTGGAAGTGTTCAAGGCCAGGTTGGATGGAGCTCTGGGCAACCTGGTCTAGTGGAAGGTGTCCCTGCCCATGGCAGGGGGTTTCAAGCTAGATTATCTTTAAGGTCCTTTGAAACCCAAACCATTCATATGATTCTATGATTCCTGCACTCCTAGAACTTGAGACTCACAGGTTGTTTGTGAATAAAGTCTTTTTCAACAACACAAGTGTTTGAGTTGAATTGCTATAAACAATTTGGATTAAAAAGATAATATCTGTATACCTTAATATTTAATTAATCTAAAAAAGAACACCCATTATAAAAACTATAAAGAAAAAAACCTACTCAAGAACAGAGCCCTAGAAAGAGCTATAATATTTGCCATAACATAATAAATTGATGCTAAAGTTATTTCTAGAGCCTCGTCTTTTTCAGGTGATGTTGGAGCTTAAATTAAAAAGAATGGTGGGAGAAAGATGTGTCTACTTACAGCAGGGTTAAAGGAGTTAAAAAAATATACCTTATATTGTCTTCACTTGCTTTGTATTATATTTAAATGTATTTTACTTCTTGTAAATTTTTCTAGAGGTAATTACCAAAACAATAATGAAAATATCAGAGACAAGATCAGAATGGACATTCACATCTACTTCTCAGTGACAGTAGTTCTTTCCTTGATAAGCTTTCTTAAAATGAAAGCTGCAGACAAGGAAGAACTTCCCAATATTATATGAAAGGCATAGTAATTTCTATCTCGTGGTAGAAAGGTGTATTTTAAAAAAATGTCCCTTTCACCTGCAGCAAAAATGTATTTCAGGGGAAGAAAAGTTAAACAAAGAAATAAACCCTAATTTTCTGCCTTATCCCAAAGAAACAAACAAAACCACTAGCTCCACTCCCTCCCCACAGAAAAAACCCCACACCCAAAACACCACATACCTTCACTTTTGAAAGAAAAACAAGTCTAAGCAGCAAACTAGGGTTTAAAAAAATAAAAAAAAATTTAAAAATAAAATAAGTGCCTTCCATGATGACACCAAATCAGGCTGTGGGCATTTTCCTTATAATAGCAACAGGATGACATTTGGAAACACATGTTGATTTCCAAACTAAGTATACATTGGAATTCTGCACCAAAACAAATCAGCAAATCAGAATAAACTCAAGCCTAATTTTACAAAACATGTCACACTATGGAAGAGAAGGAAGCTCTCTGTCTTCTATTTCAATACTGTTCTGTCTGGCTTATACTTTCTGGATTTCCAGTGGCTTTCTTTTTTTCAATGTAAACATTTACTGAAAGGCAAAGCTGGTGCAAAAAAACTAGCAATAAACCTCTGTGTTCTTTTAAAACAGGTGCACATGAAATTATGATTTAACAAAATATTAGGTCATAAATCTCCTCTTAACCAAATAAAATCTATGGCATCTGTTTAGTCTAATTTATTCTTGCACTCAAATGGGTGTTGGAAGAGAAACAGGTTCATCTTTTTATGTAATTACTCTGTTGACCTGAAAGTTGGAAGCTAATTGTGCAAAGTGTTGCAGTAATTACTTAGGATTAACAGAGGCTTCAATCCATCTGAGATGCATTATGAAATAAATACTTGAATTGGCTTTAAAAATAAGAAATTTTATTGCCTTACAGCAGGCTATCAGCTTAAAGCTCCTAAGAAACCTGCAGAGATGGTCCTATTTCTTCAAACAGAAATGTAATTTTTAAAATGCTATTTAAAAAGCCAGTTTCACATCAAACAAAATTTAAGTAGCCAAGCTTCAAAAGGACAAAGCTGCAGAGGAGTTCTGCCACATTAGATGACTTTGAATCACAGCATGCATTTGCAATTCATGCTTAATTTTTATATTTGAGCTTGTTTCCCAGAAAGGCAGCAGTACAGCAGGCGAGGAGCAGAAACAAAAACCTGGCAGAACCCCCAGCACTGAACTGGCAACCAAAACAGGATGCAACAATGCAAGAGCAGCCCTGAAACCACAGCAGCCTCCAAAGCACCACCGGTTGCTCGGTTGGCTTGCGTCTCCTCAGTGGAACGATTCTCTCTTCTTTCTACACTGTTTTGCTAGCATCTATAAAATGAAAATGTTGCACACACAGCATAAGCAAGCGTGCTAAACTGAGGGGTTCCGGATAAGTTAAAGAAAAGATGATGGTTCATAAGCGGTTTGTCTTGGCACTTCTGTTAGGTATCTTGGTTAAAGTTCACCACTTCAAGCACTTAGTAGGAAGTAAAGACACTGAAAGACTTGGCAGAAGTTTAATATAAATACTAACAGACTTGAAAAGACTTTAAAAACTCAATGAATTAAATATTGCTGGAATTTCATAGCACACTACCAGTGTTAAAGTAGTGTCACTAGCTCAGAAAGAAAAAAACCCCAAAACACCACAAAACAAAAAACAACATGTAAACAAACTTTTAGTAATTTCAAGGAAAATGCTTTGGAGAATTAGAAAAGAGGAAATAATTCAACATTAAACCTTCCCCCTTATAGGAGAATACGTTAGAGCATTTTACAGTCTCAAAACGAGCCTGAACACAAAAGACAGGTTTTGATTTCACATGCCCTGTGCTTCAGGCAGAATTGATCCTGATATCAAAGTAAATGTTTAGTGTTTACATGAGCCAATAAAGCAGAAAACTTTCTAAAATGCATTAGAGCATAAGCTCATAACCTAAACAAAAGGGATTTACATAACTGGACACTGTTTACAGGCTAATTACCTAGTTAATGGCCTAAGACACACACAGCTGCATTACAAGTTTGAAATTATTTGGAAATCCTTCTGGCATCTAAAAAGAAGCAACAAGGGAACTCCTGGACATCCTCAATCATTGCTGCTCACAGAGCAAATGTGCTTTGGCACAGAAATGACATGGCTGCAGGAGCATCTTCCACCTCTCCTTGCACTCAGTTATCAAAACCATACGGCATGGAGATAATTGAGATTTCATTCCTTCTATCTCCCAGAGTTGTTTACAACCACCTGAAAATAAAAGGCTTGCTGATGCCATCTATAGCACACAACAGCTGTGTCAGGACAGCTGAAGGATAACAAATTATCACATTGTGGGAAGAACTCCTCAGTCAACAAAGGAAACCACCTATCCCAGACATGACATCCCTAGTCATGTTCATGTGGGAAATGAATTTTTATGTTATCATTAATGATTTCAAATAGATGAATTTCAAAGCATAACATTCAACCTCTTTCTTAGTTTTACTATACCAATATCAAATTGGTTTGGCACCCAGAAGAGTAACTTTTTCATTTCTGCAAAGCTTAAGGTTTCATGAAATATACCAGGATTTGCTAAGCTTGTCAGGCCAAAGATGATATGATACCCTTCCTAGACCTGCCTTACCAAAATTATGAACAGGCCTGTTTATTAGCTCAATACCTTATCAATGCAGAAGTGGAACCCCAAGTGTCAAATACCACTTTCCACCTCAAAACTATGCAATTTATTAAGAGGCACAATACTGCAGTAGGCTATGGCCAAACACAGTGTTTTCATTCTTTTCAGTCTGCTCCTAAATAAAAAGGAACAATTTTATCATAAGCCAACCCAGAGATACTCATTAGAGACTTGTTTGCCCTTCTCTGGCCATACTTCAGCATCTCAAAATCTTTCCTAAGTAGAGAGGCCCAGAACTAGACACAGTATTCAAGGTGTGGCCTCACCAGTGCCGAGCACAGAGGAAGAATCACTGCCCTGGTCCTGCTGGCCACACTATTCCTGACACAGCCTTCTTGGCCACATGGGCACACACTGGCTCATGTTCAGCCATATGATACATGTACACCAATGCCAATAAGGTTACTGAGAAGCAAGAATCAAAGTATTTAGGTGAAACCTGTAGCATTGGGCTAAAGGAGTCAAGAGCAATGTGGGACGATATTCTCAGGGAAGTTATCCAACATGCAACTCTCCACTGCCATGGGTGGTGCTGCATTCAATTCAGGTATCTGTAAGTAGGCTCCACCAGGAATAAAACAGCTCACCTCCTATTTTGATGTGAATGAAAATACACAAGAGGCAAATTACTGAAAAAGCTCAAGACACTGGATATTGACACTATTTGAAGCAACTCAAGCTTTTATTGTTTAAAAAAAGCAACTGGGGGAAAAGGACAAGGAGAGACAGCAATCCTGGCTCCAGCTGGAAGTGATGACCATTTCAAGGCTCCACATGTGCAAGCAAATGACTTGCAACTCACAGTCTGCCATTCCAAACTGTTCTATCACAGATGATAATATGAGTAAGATGCCTTTCTCTACTACATCTACAGCTAACAGCAAACTCAGCCGTCTCCTGGTGCCTTCAGTTGTTTCAAGAGGGCAGATTATAGGGTAATGTTACAATTCACGTAGATGAATCTGAGTAAGAGAAGGCAGTTGCAAATGTTTAAAAAATGTTACTTGGCTGCTCTTGCAGACAACATACTGAGGAGATTTGAGACCAAGTCATTCAGTCAAACTTTTGCACATTTAGAAGATGACCAGCTTTAATAGGGCTTGGTTTTCCTTCACTGGGAATACAGACACATCTCCACCTTATCATTTCCAAATCTGATCTTTGGCAGCCAGAGATGACAGCGATGCAGTTCTGCTGCTGAGGCTGGACAGACAGTGACTGTACAAGAGGCACAGTAGACAGTGATAACAGCAGAACCAAAACTGGCCAGCTTAGACAAAATTGGAGAAAGCCTGCCCAGCTCCTATGCTGGAAAACTGAAACCATCCAGTCTTTGGTTTGTCAGGGGATGGGGAGTTCTGACCCAAGGGTGCCAGGCTCTTACTCTGGCTCTAAGCTGGAAAGGGGATGTTCAGTACTTGAATTTTATGAGGTCACATATTTTCAAAGCTGGTGTTTGAATCGCACAAGCTTGAACCATTTCTAAAGGCTTGAGCACGAACACTCCATGCAGGTTACACCCATGGTTAGTCTTATTCGGAGTCTCAGACAAAGGGTATTAGAACCTTTTTATTTCTTCGCTGTCTCCCATTCTATGAGGACTAGCAATCCAGTCTCTCAGTGCAGAGGCACCAAGCATCAGAGCTAGTGCAGGTGAAAAGCATCCCAGGCAATTCCGTGGCATCACAGTACATGATGTATGCCAAGTACCAAGTGCCTTCTATTCTTATAAAAAGTGAAACCACTGAGAAGGTAGTTATGTGTGTATGTTAATGTTACAACTAGCACTGGCATTAAGAAGGGAGACTGAAATCCTGATGCCATTTTCCCTTCTGTCAGATATATTGCATGGTTGACTTCCAAGTCCATGATGTGGACACTTGCAGTGACACTTCATTATGGGTTCCAATGTTTTCAGTTACAATAAGGGCCATGCAAGAATTTTGTCTCTTTTGTGATTGAAATTTCTCAGGCAACTTCCTGTTGAATGCTCCAGATCACAGAATGAGTAAATACTAGCTTGAAAACATGTTTGACCAACAATCTTCTGCTCTGACATGCACATGGTAGGTAGATTTTCTTCAAGAAATAAAATCTTTTTCTAGACTTTGTATGCAAACCCAGCAGGGGAAAAGATACTCATTTGAGCAATATAGCTTACTTTGTGTTTCTGATTACTGTTGGGAGGCTGGGCAGACAGAAAACAGGAAAAAGCAGAAAAATCTGGTGAGATTAAAAGTATAAATTTTGAATTGTGGCAGGGCTGATACACCACTTTTGGGATTATAGTCTCGGTGTGGTCAGCTGTCTCAAAGAGAAAACTGTCTTGTTGGAGCTTATATGCACAAAACCATCTTATTTTCTTCCACTCTTATCCTGGGAGAATTCCTTATGAGTATGTAATACTTTTAGTGCTGAAAACAGACATAAGAAAGCCGCCTTTTCGGATGTTAGAGTCACAACTGAGGCATCTCCTGTCACCAGAGACTTTAAGAAAAAAGTAAAATTTTCCTTAAAAATTCTAAAGAACAGCCATGGCAGAATTTATTAGACATTTTGTATTCATCACTGAAACTCTGCCATTTCCACAGTGATGTGTAACTGCTTTACAGTACCTAGCACCAGAGCACAGGAGAGTATCGACTGAAGATTTCCCTTTCATAGGTGCTCATCTGTGCCAGTGCTACTCAATCCCATGCACAGGCTACAAAATCATAATCTTTCCATTCTGTTCTTTACTTTCAATTTCTGTTTTCAAGATCGTATGGCAAACAGCTTTCTTACAGTGAATTTCTGCTACAAATCTCTTTTTCAATGAACATACAACAGAAATTGTCCCAGCATAAGCCTAAAATACTGAAGTAGGATGTGTCTGTCAAAGATACTGTTACCACTAAATTTGCACAACACAGGCTTTTAAGTTTTATGTAAAAGATTAGACTTAAAAGTAAGGGGCAGCACACACAACACATACAGCAGATTTTTCACACTAGCAAGCTTGAATTCACCCAGCTTTTTGTCCAAAGTGATGGGAATAAAGTACTCTGGCCCAGCCTCTTCCAAAAGCACCACACCTCCAGAAACCCCAGCCTTCCCTCAGTTTTCCAGCACCTACAAAGACTGCATGTTATGTACATGCACATATGTCCATCCACATTCAAGAGGCAAAATGGGGGTGAAAAGAGGTATCAACTATTTCATTCCTTCCAAAAGGTACTTTTGTAAGCAAAACTTGTTTCCCCTCAGATATTTGCTAGGATCAAAGCAAGCTACTCAGGTCAAGAGGTTTAAATTTGGGAGTCATCTGGAATTTGAACTCCTGACTTCATCTACCCATGAAATGCTTAAGATGCTGAAAGAAGGTTACTAAGAGCTTGGTAAGAATACTTTTTTTTTTTTTTTCTCCAAATAAATAACCCTGGAGCTGTGGGAAAGAAATGGAGGGGATAATAAGTGCAACAGGAAATAAGAAAAGTTAGAATACAGAAAGGCACAAGAGGTTTTTTCAGTGACGAACACCACTGACAGATCAAAACTTGGAAGAAGGTGAACTAAGGAATCATGTGGAATGCTCAGCTTGAGCAGAAAAACTGATAATAGCTTTTTAAACTGAACTATGCATTTTTATCTTCTCAAATTATACCACAAACATCTTGTAAATAGTAAATCAATGTGAGAGCAATTATAATTATCCTGGAAGGTTTCTACTGCGTTCTTGGCTCTGTAGTGCACAGGAGGCAATTTTATACTCGCTGTATTTACACTAGTTTTGACTGGACATATGGCACTCTGTTTCTGCCACTGTTGTTCTCAACTGAGTGAGTTATAAAGCTCACACTGTGTTGTGTGGATTAATACCACTATCATAGTAATTATCTTAGATAATATTAGTTGAAGATATGAGCAAGTCTAGCATAGTCTGAAATGTCTCTGAGCAGCTACTGGCTCAGTCGCAATTCTGTGCAGAAGTCCACAGTCCCAGCATTTTGCAGTAAGCATCTGAGGGCCTTATTTTGATAAATCAGACATGAATAAGCTTAAACTGTGTGTAATTAGCTACATTCCCTTTGATGCAGCAAATCTAAGAGAAATAAGTTGCTCTTTACAAATCATAGTACCACAGTCTCATTCTCTGAGTCTGCCTTTAAAAAAATGTATAAATCTGTCTACATAAAAAAAAAAAATGCATAATTCTCTGGCCCAGATGAGCATACAGGTTTAACTCATAATTTGAAGTACATTTTTTATGCCTAGCCTGCTATTCACAAGGCAAAAATGCTAATTTGCACCCGCTTGCCTTAGACTCCTTATCTCCTCCCCTCCAGATCCCAGGTAAACAAGCAGCCAAACCAATGCTACAAAGCAAGAGGCTGAAGAACCAGAGGTATAGAAAAGGGCATTGCTCAGAGAAAAGCTCTCCTGACCTCGCAGAAGCAACTCCTGTAAGCCAATACGCAAATATTTGAAGAGAAAGAGGGCTGCATTTTCAAAACTAAACAATAGTGCAGTGCAAACTATAAAATTAAACAATTGCAAAATATGCTATAAAAGCAAGCAGTGAGGATACTTAAGATACCAGTTAACTAACACTGCCCCATCTGAACTTAACCCTTATGAAGAAAATTCTCTTCCCATTAGACACAGCCACAGCGAGCTTCCTCCATTATTTGAGTGTTTTACACCTGTTTCAATTGTGGCAGGCATAATCAGGTCAAAATTAGGTAAGATTTAGAGCAGAATATAAAAATCACTGAGTTTCTATTAAAGAAGAGTTGAAAACACATAACTACTGTCCCTTTTCATCACATAGATAAAAACCAAGGTATAAAATTAATGAAAATTCAGTGCTAGCATTATCCAGGCTCAGCTGCAAGGGGAATAAGCCCAGCTGTAAAATGCTGATTTCAAAGATATTTACATCTTTTACCTTTTGAACACATTAATTACCGAAATAAAAAGTTTCTTTTTCTTTTCTTGTTGCAGTTACATATTGCAAAATTACAATCCAATACAATTACAGTACCAAAATGAAATTGTCTGTTTGTTTTGTGTATAACTACGGCCTTGGTGGAGTCAGCAGGTGTAACTTAAATGGATTGGCGTTTTAGATCTTTCTTGATTTTTTTCTTTTTAAATACAAACTAAAGCTTTTGAAATATGAGTGAAATCTCCCGGACAGTTAGGCTTTACAAAAGCTAAATACAATACTGGACAGAGATATCTAAACATTAAAACCCTTCAAGAACACTTAATAAAGGATGAAAGTAACTTACATTGTAGTTCTTTATATCTGGTAAAGTTACTGCTGAAGCAAATTTAGATGAGGCCAACAATTTTATTAACAAGTGGCATGGCTAAATTTTTAAAATATGACCTTAGCAGGGCATCTTTAGCTCGACCAGTTTGAGATCAGTTGTACTACATAGTTCTTTTCAGTGTAATAATAATGATTTTAACAGCAATGTACTATTAAACAAAAAAGTAGGGAAGAAGGATAATTTCTTCAACCATCCCTTTCTGAGAAGTCACAATCAATTTGATTCATCCCACCAGTGGTTAACCCACCCAGTGTTCATGGCACTGAGTAATTACCTACTGGGGATGCCAGAAAGTCACCAACACTTGGATTGCAGGAGCTAACATGAACAATATGGATTTAGAGGCTGTTCTCTGCAAATCTGTTCAGCAACAAGTTCTCAAAGTTTAGACATTTATGCTAAAAGCCTGTTCTGACAGCAAAAAAACTTTGCTAGAAAAGTCTGTAGTGTCTGTATAGGATAAGATATTGCTATATAGCTAAAATATTGGCTTTTTTCTCTCTTGCAGCATTCCTTCTTTCTGCACATCCACCCAGAAGTTTAGGAAAATCCCACAAGAAGAATTTTAGATAGTTCTGACTCCCAGAATAAGCAAGCCACAGTGCCCTGTAGTTGTTAACATAACACAGGGGCTCAAGCTATGAAATGTGCCTCATGTGGGTGTTGGCAACGGATGTTGTGCAACTTTTCCCCAATAGAGGTACCATTGCACATGCACCACCATGCTTTAAAAGCCTTTACACATCACATCTGGCCTCCCAACAGCAGGTTACATTTTTAGTGTTTCTTGACAAAAAAACCAGGAATCCCTAAAAATGTGCTTTCGCTCTTGGCAATACTTATTGTCTTCTTGTTTGCCCACCATATCAAAAAAGTTTAAGAAAGGCACACCTCCACAATGGCATTTTTTAGGTGAAGACTTAGACCACAACTGAAAAGGATAAAACATCTTGGAAGAATGATCGCAGTCACATCTTCCCAAGAACTTTTTGTGAAAACATTCAACACTTCCAAGATGTTTAATGTCTTAAGAACAGGCCTATTTATTAGGATTTCTCTTCATTAAAGTTGGAGAAATGGATTAAATGTAAATATGCTATTAAATTATTTGTGTAAAGGGCCAGCAAAGCCCATAAAATCTGCTAGAATACTGTACTATAAAGAGAATTCAAGGGCCCAACAGACACCAAACTCCTATAGACTTACAATATTTTCTAAATCAATCGAGTGTCTTTAATATGGTTTAAGGAGCATACAGATAGAGATTTAAAAAGAAAGAACTTGAAAACTGTTACTGGTGAGGCTGACAAAAAATGAGAAAAAACCACCAAACACCAAAGCCCTCACCACTCTCAGTGACTTCTGGCATAAACTTAGACATGGGAATTTCTTCTGCACCAAATCACACAATCATTAAACTGTGGACAGAGTCACCATGCATTTAATTATAGTTCCTCACATTATCTTCCAGTCTATCTTTCTAATCTGGAATTTCTAAGAGTGGAATATCTTTCTCCTATATTGAAATCTCCAATACAGTGGAAAGTGCTTAGATTATTGTAACAGTTTTTCTTTAGCTTCACTTCACAACAATTTTCAGCAAATGCTGAAATCTCAGGTAAGCATCTGACTGCCAGAGTACACACCCCATTGTACAAGCATTCTCCAAACAGTTTTGACAGATTCTGTCATCACCCTGAGAGAAAAAATTACACTTTTCCTATTGCTCAAGAGCATTTTTACAATAGCCATACAAATTGCTTATAGGAAATGTGAAATTAAGAAAATCCATTAAACCTTTTAATTAGTTTCATGAAATCTTCCTGCAGAAAACAATGGCAGAATCAACATTCTGTAGTCTCTCTGCTCTTTAAGCCACCTGGATCACCTAATCCTTCCTAATAACCTAGTCTGAGGAAATTCTGATTTAGGACAAAGCCCAGTTAGCCACATAGGTATTGTCACAGAAATATCACAGACTATTTTCTTGCTTAAAATAACTTTTCCTTCCCACAAAGTAGCTCAAATTCTTCGAGATCTGCTGTCCTTGTTGCTATTAACCTCATTCTGCTGTACACCAATGAGTTTATGAGGCAGCTGCCAAAGTTCTGCTGCAGAGACGGCAGCAGGCATTTTCCACTGCTCCTGGACCAGGGAGAGTAAAAGCAGAGTGATCAAAGAGCATCAGCACACTTCAAATGGCTGCTCTTGAAGAGAAAGCGGAGGAGGAGAGTAGTGGTAACAAAAAGCAACACAAGTCTCCCCTTTTCACGGCCTGTTTTATTAGCAAAGATGGAAGGGAAAGAGGCCAGCTCTGGGCCTGCTTTGGAATTTAAGTGCACACGTTGGAAACTCCATCTTGAGCATCCTTCAGTCCAGCTCTCATCACAGCTACCTACTCTGCCAAAATGTCACTGCATGCACAGAACACCTTAATGCTTAGGAAAATAACTTCAATCATAGCTAAAAATCAGTGCGAGCAAGGTTTTGCAATGGAGCAATCTCAGATATTCCAGACACAAAAATAATTCAAAGGACAGAAGTAAAACCCTATAAACTGAAGGAAATCCCCTAGTTTGGTTGTAGCTACTGGAAAGTAAGTTTAACTTTGCAGGTTCTCTCTCTTACAGTTTATGAAAGTGACTGCCTTTTGTGAAGACAAAAACTTTCCCCAACATTTCCGTGAGAGCATTTCTGTGTTTAAGAAAAACCTTTTTTTTAAACAAGCTTTAGAGCAGATATTTCCAAAATTTTGAAAGCTGTTTACACATGAATCCATACATATAAAAAATAAGGTATTTCAGGAATTAGACGCATGCCACATAGAAAGTTTAACTGTGTTTTTTCTAAGTACCAGTCTAGTAAATTAAGTGGAAACAAAATAATTGTGACTTCATTTAAATAACTCATTTTTCTAAAGAAACATACCAAAATGATTCCCCCTAGGAAACATCTGTGACTCTTCAACAACTGTGTACAGGGAACCTACACAATTAGCATTTTCAGCAAGAATTTGAGAGGAAGCCACTTTGGCATTTTTGCAAAACACAAGCATTTCAGGTAGGTATGTTACCAGGTTCACTGAAAACAAACTAAGAACATCCATTCGTTTGACCAAATCAGCTGAGTCTGAACAGCACAAAAAAGGTACCAGGTCATAAAACTCACATAAATTCAGTGTAAACCACCAACTGATATTTAGAGATTTATTTGTGAACCTGGGTTAAAAAGATACTAAGGATGGGTGCACTAAGATATGGAATTTTTTGTTAAAATTGAATCACAGTAGCTTACTCTTTTAGCATTACAACTATAGTAAAAGTGAGTTTTTAAAAAAGTAACCCAGTGATGTAAGTTCTGATTATAACTTTCCTTTTAGTTCTGAACTGAAAAAAATCAATTTAAGCTAATTTTCTTTTAAAAAACCTTCCAGAATTACCCACACCCAGATCTTTCAGCTAGAATTCACAGCTGAATTGATCCATTAGCCACTTTTGACTGCATAATTATGGCCAAACTTGCAATTTAGTTATGAAGCCATCTAATTGATGAGTCTGCACAGCGAAAATAAATTAAATGGAGAAATAACAATAGTCCAAGAAAGCGTACAGTGAAGTCATTTTAGAAACTTGAGTGAAAATCTACTTTGTGAATGCAATTCTCCCTGTCCACAATTAGATCATTAACCCAGTGCCACTTTTTAGAGCTGAGATTCAATGACTGGTGAGTTGACAACCCTGCATAATTTACTATCAACTGTCTGCCATCTGCCCAAAATTAATCATTTTGGTCTGCAAATGTGGAAAAAGGCAATGCTGTAGCAAGCTACAGATGACTCCCTTACATTTTTGCAATGTAACACAGTAAGGCACTCTTATTTAGGAGAATGAGCTTGATATCTGCAAACACAGTCAAAGCCAAGGGCACAAGACTGAGTCCATCTGAATGACTTTTCAAGTCAGTTAGCACAGAATGGTTTGGGGTTTTTTTATGTCTTTCTAAATATGCTGCTTATCTGACCAACTGATTAAGCAGCCATAACTTCATACAGATGTGCATGGGCAACTACAGATACCTACAAGGACTACAGGTGTCAAACTGTAGGACAGCTCCAGCTAGCTATGGATAGCCATCAGATTTACACATGCAATAAGCAAGAGTGTTATTACACAGCAAGCATAAAGGATACTACCTGCAAGTTCATTATACAATGCAGTTATGTTTCTAGAAACATGAGATAGTATAAGAATCTCCCATATTTAAAGTTCAGCTCAGGCAGAGAGCTTGCAAAGACAAGCATAGTTTTTCCAAACATTCATAAAATAGAAGATAAATCTTATTTATAAGGATAATCCAGTTGTCCTGGGGACTAGATAGTGATGTTTGAGTATTCTGGTTACAATAGCAACCCTGGCAAATTCTGCAGGACTGGGAATAAATGGAAAAAAACAGTGCCCCTCCTACATTAGTCAAAGAAGTCACAAGAAAAATTAAAATGTGTCTTCATGCAAGACCAAGGCCCTGTTCATAGTCCTCAATATGCCAAGCTTTAAATTATAAAATGCGTAGGATGTAGAGGCCCACAGACAGAACAGAAATATTCAGAGAGGGAAAAAGGATTTTGCCACAGCTGGACTGACACTGCAGCTACTGTTATCAGCTGAATTGGCACTGAAACCAGGACTGACATCCCATCACCTCGATTTACACTGGAACCAGGACTGCTGATCTCTTTTTGTGTCTTTTCTCCTTGCTGTCTTTCCCCAATTTCCCTCTTCCCTTTCACCCTACCCCTTTATCCGAAAACCACTGCTGTGTGCTTATACAGTAGGTTGGGAACTAATATACCAATTTCTATGCCAAGTGTGTAACTTGCTGATAAATCTTTCTGACTGCTTTAAGACCCTTTGACTTTTGTCATTCCTTTCGACCACAAGTATTTACAAATCTTGGATCTGTCCTTCCCCTTAAGGGTGGGTCATCACATAGGGGAAAATAGGATGAAATAAATGATGCAGGGAAATTTTGACACTTCAAGCAAAAATCTATTTCAGCTGCTATAGCACAGCTGGTCCCTCTCAATACTGGATACACAAATTCCTTGCTTCCTCAGGATGTGAAGGCCTTCCTCAGATACAGTTTGGTCCAAGAGATTTCTGGGCTACTCTGGGAATTTTGTGACAGGATCTACATTTCAACATCCCCATCTCTGGGGCCAACAGAAAACTAGTACCACAAAGACAGAGCAGTTTGATCTTGAATCCAAGCCAAGGCCCCAAGCAAGTCCAGCAATGAGGAGCTGACTTTTCCAGGAGGTAATTTCTGGAGACTCACACTTCATGCAGTGTACAATATGGGGCAGAGATGCTACTTGTGACATTGAGAACATCAAGATAGCTGGTTCTCTGTAGCACTTTTTAGGAGAACATGCAGGGCACAAATTGAAGCATCTGATTTTAGAAAGACAACAGCAACAAGCTAGGACACCAGCTTAGGAACCAGCTCTCCACCCAAGGTCAACTTTAAAAGTATTGGTTTTCATTTCCACAATACACAGAAATGCTGTCAGAAGACAAAAAGCTGGAGATTTAATCATGGCTGCCACCTAGTAGAAAGGCTTTCTGTTTTCTGGTAATATAAGAATACGAGATTTTTTGCTTATATAGTTTAGAAATGTCAAAATTTTGTATTTCAGATAAAATTGTGATAGTTGTGCAATCAAAGGTCACTTAAAATTAGACATTAAGTTTGCTTTTCTAAATCTTGCTTCATCCAAACTATTTTATGATCGTTTATTTTCCTGTTGACAGTTGAGGTCAGTGCAAGAGCAGTAAGTCATATCTCACACTTCAGGAGTTTATGCAATAGCTGGCAACCAGACAATCTATCTGACATCTGGGAACTAATATGCAAGAAAAGCTGGTGAAATGAGGCCATCCTGAGTTATAAACACAAGTCTAATGATATCTTCCAGCTTTGCAGATCACTTTTTATAGAGTGGAAACTATGCAATTATGTGTATAGTTTCAATTGTCATGACAAAGTCTTTCCTACACACAACTCGTACTTAATCAATGAAACAAACCATCAGTTTACAAGATTCCCTAAAATACTTGAACAAGTTATAATACTGGATAAACACTTAAGGAAAATGAAAAATGAAACCTTATCTCTCACACATGCAAAGAAAAACAAACCCTGGGGAGATTCAGCCCTAAATATCCAGCTCTGCAAATTTTGGAATTTACAGAATCCAGCAGCTGCTGCTGAATAATTTTTTTGTTACAACAGCAGGCACTTATGTGCAACCATTTGGTATATTTCAAGCTATCAATTGTTTTGGGTGAAGGATCACTTCAGACATTTGCCCAATTTTCCACTAGCTAGCCACCACACCTTGAAGTGTTATGAGCTCCTTACACATCACAAGGGGTAACCTGCAGCAGTACAGCCTTGGCCAGGCCCTCAGGAGCCCAGTCCTCCCTCCATGTAAAATTATTTCTAACATAAGCAGTTTGTTGGAACGTCACATAAGGATAAAAATCCTTGCCCATCAGTTACAGTTTAGGCCCTTCCCTCATGTTCCCATATTTGTTTTGTCATTGATTATGAAATCAATTGAAAATCAAACAAACAGATTATTATTCTGAAAAAACCCACGGCTTTACTTGCCAAAAAAATCTGTCGAAGTTAATGAGAAAGCTCAAGTGACAGAGAAACCCTCATACACAACTCGAGCGCAAATTCAGCACATTCATTTTCAGGGAGGAACAGCCTCTTGGTCCAGTACCACCCTGCAGCAGATCAGCAGGCTCTATTGTACTGTTCTCTCTTGAATTTCTGCTTTGGTTTATTTTGATTCCTTGAGCCTAATGTCTTGACTCCATTTGCAGTTTGAAGCTGTCTGAAGGAAAGCCATCCAAAAAGCCTTTGCTGCCTGCTTTGCCAGAACACTATCTTGGCAACTGTCACGTGCAAAAACCCAGCAGCACATTAGCACTTTCCCATATGGAAGCAAACCATATTTCTGCTCCTGTTCACTCAGGAGTGACACCGTCTTGTGTGTCATCACATCATGCAGTGACAACACATTGAATCTCACTCCAGTGCTGAGCTCAGCTACCAGCTATGCAAAAGGAGAACACAGGGGAAGGCGTATCCATAACATGCTTGGCTCACCACTTCACTGTTTCAAAATGAATGTAGTAGGTATCCTTGGGTGTCAGTGTGGCCTTCTCAGTATCCATTTTCAGGAACAGGAATCCCAGAACAGAGCCTGCACTCTTCTCCAAACCTGTACATGCTACAGTGTCTTCAGTGTGGCCGTTCAATTCACACTGAGGGCACAGCTTTTGAGTAATCCCCAGATTCTGGGCCTTCAAGGAGATACTGTTCATCATCTTGAACAGATGACTGCTGCTCTTATCACTCCCCAGGAAACCAACAAGGTTGGCAGCCTCCTGATTCTGCTACTGCACTACCCTATCCAGAGCAGCTCTAGCCTCTCCCATGGCACAAAATGATGAGCATCAGTATCATTTCCTCAGCGTCCCAGGTGGATTTTCTGGGAAGTTCAGGTGTTGAAGACCTGAATGGTCAATTAGAAATGGGAACAATTCATAATGGTCTATTCTTGAGACAAAAGGTTCAGAAAAGGATTTGGCAAGGGCAATGGGAGGTGAGCATAAAAACCAAGGTGAAACTATAGACATAAAAACAGCAGAGCTGCTGCTGGAAGACTGATATTTGATAGTAAGTAAAAAGCTGCCCAAGTCACATGGCTCCTCTAAGTGTATGGAGCCTTCTCAGATTGTCATGTCAAATCAGTAACTTGCATTTGTGAACACTTTTAGGATAAGATGCACTTATTCGGATCCCAAGCTTTGATCTGGACCCCTGTATGCACAATCTGTACAGACAGAAAAGATCTTATGTTTTCAACTCAAAGTATATATTCTGTGGATATTTGAAACACTCTGCAGTCCAAGCTCTATTCCTATCCTTAACTCCTGTACAAGAAACAACGACACAAAAAGACAGATACAGAAATGTATTTAGAAGAGAATGTTGTTTTCTTTGCAACTGTTTCAGTTCTTTAAAATGCTTATTACAAGACCAGCACAGATGACTAGGGGGTTGGTCTGTTCTATCTTCTCAGTAGATGAAGAACAGTGAAGTATCTACAGGGTCCTTAGCCCCTGCCAGAAAAGCATGGGCCATTCTGTATGTCTGTTCCTGCTTCAAGTGTCAGAGGGTTGGGGAAACTTGGTGATAAATTAGCATTTTCAACCTGGTGAACAGACTTCTCCTTTCCTTCAGTGACTCGAAATGGTGATAGTTCCCCAATTATGCCACAGATCAGAAAAACCTTAAGAAATGATTGTGTTCGCGCTACGAGAGTGCCACACTCACTAATACACCCTCTTTATTTTGCATCCCTCAGGAATTCTAAAACAAGATGTTCTACAGTGGGTGGAGGTATCCACATGACTTGGTGTGAAATAATAGTTCTGTCTGAACACTAACACCCTTATGCCAAGCAAATCTCTGTGCTGCTCATACAAGAATAAGGGTTCCCCCTTCTAAACTTTTTTTGGCAATCACATATGATAAAAATTGGGGAAGGTCATGACCTGGAAAATTTCTCTAGGAAGTCATGTTACTCTTGATGTATTTAGAAATATTAAATTCTTTAAAAAAAAAAAAAAAAGAAGTCTGGTCTACTTTCTCATTTTAGTGCTATACTAGTTACAAGTTATGTTTGGAATGCTATCAAATTGTTCCTTTATAAATACAGATTTTTTAAAAAAATTTATTTAAAAGGCTCATATATGTTTCATGATATCTCTTTATATTCTTGTGTGGGTGACTAAACTGATCACAGAACTAGTAATTTCCAAATCTTAAAAAAAAGTTATTAACTTCATTTTTTCCTAGAAAATGAGACAAAAATTCATCTATCACCCTAAAACTTACTGCTGCTTTAATCTTCTAGGGAAACACAGCCTGCAAAAAAACAGGTAACAGCCTTTCCAGACCAACTTGATCAATCTTGCCTAGATCATTTTTTATTTAATTAGTTTCAGCTGTGTTTGGAACAGATTTCATTGCACCAAGAGGCTTTTTGTTCCTGTTTTGCTCATTTTTTGCAGGGGAGTTTCCCAGCAATCATTTAATTCTCTCATCTATTATAAAAGATCATTGTCATCTTAAGATACCTTTCCTTCGTCTGAGTCAGATCTCTGCTGATTACTGCATTTTTAAACCAGGACATAACTCCTTATTCTCCAACTGTAAAACACACTGCTTCTACACACAGGCAAGACCTATTAATGCACATACAATAGGTGGGGATGCTTTTTTCCAAGAAAGCTATGGAATAGTAATATCTTTATATTATTAACATACAGTATTAAGTTTTTCCAGGCTGTAAAACTGAGAGCCACCCTTCTCCTGTATAATCTTGTGAAGTCTTCAGATGCCAAGCACAACTTTTGATTCATCCTTTATCACCTTAAGAAGTGACAGCCAGAGAGACTTTGCCCTTTCCAACAACTTTCAGGAAATTCTTGAGAATGTCTCATTTCCTAACAAGAACTTTAAATCAGGCAAGAACAAGTCACTGGCCATGGGGAGAAAGCCAGAAATGGTTCTGCATATTCTGCAGATTAAGAGCAGAGAGGAGGGTTATGTGGTATCTGCTGGAGGGTGCTCCCTGGAATGCTTTTTTATCTCAGTTGTTTAGTTTGTTTTCCCTCAGCAGATAATTAACTGATTCAGGTCCACAGTGAAAAAGGAGAGAAAGAGAGCGCCAAAGTGCTTTCCTCCCAATAAAACACCTGAGCAGACTGAGGTCCCAGACAAGGCATCCGCCAGGGAGCAGCCACGATAAAATCCTTCTGGTCAGGCTTCAAACAGATGTCACTGTGCTTGCAGGTCATCAGCAAACGTGCAAACTTCGCCTCAGTGGCACATGTGGTGCATCTGCTGGGTGGTCACGGTGTCTGTCCAGCAAAGGAACTCCGTGCTGAACAGTTCAGCACATGCTCAGCGCTCCTTCCTCGGCATGTCTGCCTTTACCTTAGTGCTTCTATCAATGCTATATATTGGGACTCTACTTAAGAAACAAAACTGAAAGTTTTGGATGTTAGGCTTCCATGTTGGAAAAAAACTATCAGATGAACTTGGGAATAGAGTTAGACACAAAGAACTCTGCAAAGCACATTCATCAGGATAGAGAGGGAAACAACAAGAGATATCATCACTGTTTACCAGCTGCTACACAATGAATTAGCAAGAATATTTTTTGCAAAGTTTCGTAAGAAAGAAACTTACTGCATCAATTCCCTACTCTACTATACTATTTCAGTACTACATCTCCCTTGCTACAAGAGTTAAAGTGAAGAAAAATAACCATGACTCATATCAGCCAAGGGGGGAAAAGAAGAAAAAAGGCGGGGGGGAGGAGGGGGTGTATCTCAAATATTTCCAACAGCAGAGGTATAAAGGTAGAGGCATCTGTTTCCATTTTAGTTTTTCTTATGTTTAGATTTGAAGGTTTGTGGTATTAGGACCACAAAATCCAAACTGAAACACAACTGGTAAAGGAACCCTTAAAACAGTTCTGTTCTCAAAGAACTGATACAAGACACACGGTTGCAAGTAATTTATTACCAAAAAAGTAATACTTTGATATAGTGATCTGCAATCAGTGGAAGGTTTATAGCAGTCCCTGGTGCACAAGGATAGCATCTCACAGGAGTTGAAGTCTGATGAAGAAGGTGGTGAATATTTTTTTTTTCCCTTTTAAAGCATTCTCAGTGTAACCCAAATATTCTGCAAGTATTACATGACTCAGACTGCTACGATAAGTAGGCTTGTTTTCAAATTGTCATGAGTTTATAGCATAAGAATGTGTTTTTTGTAAATATTTCCAGTAGAAGAGGTATAAAGCTAGGTTTGTTCCCATTCTTACCATACCCAGGGATTTAGATCGTACACAACACAGTCAGAAGTCAAACCCTGACATTTATTCTTCTCTGTCACTTCAAAATGCAGTGATTTGTCAGACATTTCACAAGAGACTTCTTTCCATTTTCCTTCTAGCATGATGATGGATGGCTTCAAGCATGAAAAGATTTTGTGCTATTGAAGATTAACTAAAGGAATTAGCAACTTCATTCTAAGATGCTTATAAAACAAGCTTAAGGACCCTAAATATAAAGGCTGCTGATTTTCAAGTGTTAAGTACCTTTAGGAATCCTATAAAACCTCGGTTTAAACATACAGCAGTAAGTAGATTAATTTTTTCTTTTTCCACAAAAAAGTAAATCTAACACACATTTATGTATTTGCACATCTTCCACTAAATTCAATCTTAAACCTACTTATAATCATGGTATGCCTATACACGTCACCTCTTTTCACTGTTAAGTGGAAATGCAGATAATATTGCAGATAATGTTTGACCATCTGTGTACTTGGTCCACTTTCTAGGAAAAAATTTGGGTATGGCAAATATGCATTTATGAACACAAAGTCCTCAAGTAAATACAGGTTTCTCCCTTGCTTAAGTCTAAGGGCATGCCCAATACAATCCAGGTGCTGTTCATATCAAAAAACCAAATTAACTCCCACTTCACCATACAGAGAATAGAAAACAAAGTAATTCCTTCTTGCATTTAAAGAGTGTTATTTTATAATTGCCCCAATACTATTCCTCAGCTGGACAAAACTTCTCAGAAGGCTCAAACAAGCTGGGAAAGAAATCTCCATTCCAATTCCACATAAAGATCTAAAAAATCATAGAATTGTCATGGTTGGAAGAGACCTACATGATCATCCAGTGCAGCTGCCCACCTGCCAATACCACGGTAACCACCAAACCACATCACCCAGATCCAGACGCCCCTTGAACACCTTCAGGCATGGTGACTCCACCACCCCCCTGGGAAACCTATTCCAATGCTTGACCACACTAACAGTGAAATCTAATTTTTCTTCTTTTTTTTGTATATATCTAATCTGAATCTCCTGTCTCACCTTAAGGCCATTTCCTTTTTTCATCTCACTCCAGGCATGGCAGAAGAGCTGGCCCCCCACCTCACTAGAGCCTCCTTTCAGGTAGAGGGATGAAGTCACCCTTGAGCCTACTCTTCTCTAGATTAAACAAACCCAGCTCCCTCAGCTGTTCCTCATAAGACATAAGAATATTCCTTGTGTTCTCATTTGAACATTTCCTTCCACAGGATTAAAATCATCTTAGAATTGGAAAATAAGGGGTGGGAAGCTATTCTATGAGCACTGGACACCTTCAGGTTTCCTGACTTGTCAGATTTATAGCTTGTGGTACTTTCCAGTTGAAGCTGCTGGCGAATGCATCTAGGATTTCTTTATCACACCAAGTTCTTGTCTCCCAGTAGCGGAATATTTCTTCAGGATGTCTCTCACCAACATCTCTAAATACAGCACTGCTTTCAGCAATCACTTTCATTGAAAGTCTCCTATTGTAGAATGACTTTTTGGTCAAGCCCTAGTCTCACAGACACACTGGCAAAAAATGAGACTGAAAAGCACAGTTGGATTGAACTCATTAAAGAAATCTTCAGGTGCTCATTGTGTGCCTTACAGTTTGAATTCTGTTTTGTTTTCAGCAGGTAGAGCAAGGGGACTTATTAATAGGTTTATACGAAACAAAAATTTTATCCAACAAAATTCTAATTACTTCAGCAGGAATAGCTGAATTTAAATTTAAAGAGGTTGACCTGAAGTTAGTAAAGTTACATTAATAAGAGGTCATTCTTCCCTTCATGGTGTATATTTAATTTAAACTTTAACTGATTTTAAAACTCAAAGCAGTTCCTGAAATCCCAGCACTGTTCACACACACAAAACGGGAACCTCATCATTACTTTGCATGTAAGTATGGTCAAGCTCATGGAAAATCTCTTTTCAAGTGAAAATAATGATTTTGAGCATGTTTTGTCTGTGTCTCTAATCTTATTCCACAGTGCTACAAAGAAGCCCCATTAAATCCCACTGTAGATGACACGAGGCCTCATGAGAAAGACCAGTGAAACTGCCAACTGCGGTTTTCATACTCACAACGTCTTCAATAGACACAGAGTCTGTAAATAATTTGCGTAACCCCAATCTTACATTGAAAATACTGCAGCAAACATATTTATGCTAATAGACCAAGTGAGTGCCAACAAGCAAGCCTGCAGCAAACCTTGCACAACCCAAACTCAGTTTTCATTTGTAGACATAAATGAATATTACAATATCTGAGTAACTTTGAAGGTTCATTTTATCAAGATCTCCACAGTATTTGTTGCATCCTGATATAAGGTCCAGTCTAGACCACGATGTAGCATTAAAAAAAAAACTTATTTTCACTTTGAAGTCAAAAATTAGAGCTGCAGACATGCTGTAAAACACTTAAAAAATAGAATTTATGCTGATTTACAGTTACAAATCTTGTATTTGTGCCAGGACTTAAAAATACATTGACTACATTCTGAAGATATTTCTTCATGATTGGTGCTTCATTTTTTGAGCTATTCACATGCTTTGCAGAAGCTGTTTCACAGCTCTTACCCTTCATTTTCTTCTACTAACCCTCCTCTTCCCCTTTAATTGAATACCCTGAAAATCCATGCTGTAAATAATTCATATTCAGTAAATTACTGAATTACATATTTTAAAATGATTACTCCATATAGACTAACTGCTCTATCCACCCTGTTCACTAGCAGCCTCGTCCAAAATTTTGTATCAAGCTTGGGCAACGCACCAAACACTCTCCTTTTAATTATGCTTGCTCTTGCAAAGTTGATGGGCAGATTTTCCATATGCTCTTACAGCCCTCAGGCATGCGTTAGTTTAGTCACTGACTACTGTCTCTCCCTGATCTTCTCTAGAATTCACGTCCTAATTCTTATCTTCAAGGGTTCCCATTAATGCCACACAGGAAGGAGGGGCTTGGCTTTTACAAACAGGACAGAAAGTCCCTTTCCCTGAGTACATATAGTTCTGGTGTTTTTACTTCATGGTGACAGCACTTAGTGAGTTCTTACAGCCTTATCAGCACTGATGGTCTGGACACAGAGCAAATTTACGGATGCTACTGCTGTTCCTGAGACATGGAGCAGCTGAAAGCAGAACATTTATGTTAGGCAATCGCCTAAATATATTAAACACACCTTTCATCACGAGCCCAAATTTTCCCAAACGCAAATACCTCTGCATGTGGACTGTCATGTATCACTAACATATTTCAGTAGGCCAGGCAGACATTGACTGTGTCTGCCTGAAACACCTGACTCACAAGGCACAGGAGCATTGTGCCAGCAGTCGTTCCCAAGAGGTTTGCTTCCCTGGCAGCCCATAAGGCGCAAGTGGTTTTAAGCAGGATGAATCTCCCCCTGAGATTGTCTGCCACATCCCTTCATGCCAGACCAGAGGCACATACTGTTAGCACATTGCAAATTCCCACTCTGTATGGGAAAGCTATGGATAGACACCCTGCTGTGAGACTGTGCCTGTCTCCATGCCACCCTTCCTCCTCTCTCATTTGGGTAAGTAGCAAGTGACACAAGAGACAGAGTAGAATGCTGCCATTACTGTAGAATTTTCTTGGAAAGTTGTTAATATTTCTGGAGCTTTGAACTTCAGGAAAATCACCTTCAAAGCTACCTCTTTGGCTGAAAACCCGTGGCATTGGCACTGAAACCAGCTGACACAGTGTGCAGTGACTACTGCTAAAATCCAACATCCAAGTAAGGAAACTGAAGGGATCTATTCTTCCTTAGTTGTGCCGTGGAATTACTGGTCCCCACATGACATTTGTTAACATTAACAGAAATCTAATGAAATATTTCCACATACACCAATGAGAGACTATATCACTAAGTTTAGAACAAAGTATGCTGGAGAGGAAACACCCATTATTATACAAAGAGACAGTGGACTGAAAATTGTTTTGATGACCATGGTGCTCTGTGATTCCTCTGAGATAATTTACGATTCTTGACTATTTTCTAGCTTCTTCATTAACTCATTCATGAGTCTTCACTGAAAAATTGAAATTAAGAACACAAAATATACCATCAGATTACACTACCTCACAAGCAAAAGCTTCCCTTCATTCATGGTGAACACAGAAGATTTAAATGTCTAATCAACAAGGTATGATTTCTACACAAAGACTACTCAAAACCTTCTGGTTTTATCTTCAAAGAAATCAGTGCCTAAAGAAGAGTAAGCTAAACACACAAACAACCTAAACCAAATTTATTCTGGAAGAAAAGATGAAATAGGAATAGTACGTGTGACACAAATTACCTTGTATGTCTCTGCAGACTTGAACAAACTTCTAAATGTGTTTGGCCAGGAGGAGCAAAAAAATGGTTTAGACCCTACCTTCATGCAGTGTGTATTTAAAGACTACCACAAAAAAAAAAAAGAATCACAGGAAAAAGAATTAGAAGTCAGAGAATGGGAACACAGATGTCATGTTACTGCACATAATAGTAACATCCACAGAGGAATTTTGTGCCAAGATCTCAAAGAAATGTATGCAACATGGGAGTTTCCCTTATACAGAAAATTTAGGCTAACAGGAGATTTCACAGAAGTATAATCTGGATGTACTTGAGATAGCTGGGCTGCTACAAGTCCATAAGTTCCTGTACTCTTCCATGGTGACTGGCCTGTTATTCCAGGCGATACACTCTCCATCCTTAAGACAGCCTAGTTTCTTGCTGCTACATACAACTGGGAGAGTGGAGGGTGAAGATATATTTGTTCTGTTCTAGGGAGAAGTACAAATGCCTCAGAAAACCTTGCAACCTCCACCACATCAGTGTTTGAAGCACAAGAAAGGGTGTTCTTCACAACTGAAGAGATCACGAAGGAACATTCATTAACTGCATTCTGGTGTAGCCAAGTACATTTGCTCATGCATTGGTCTGTCTTCAGCTAATGTAAAAGACACACTAAAACATGAAATTTCATTTGAAATAAATGCTTGTAAGTAGGAGTTGGTACAAAGGAGTGAGACAGCAGCATATTTCTCAGAGTGAAACATGATAGCTGAGGGTTTACGATTAGTCAAACCATAACTGTATTAAGTGGAATTACTACTTTTTTCCACCTCGAAAATGAAGTTTCAGCTCTGCTGTGCCTTTGGTCCAAAAATATAATAAGATCTAAGTACAAGATGAATTGCAGATCTCTTTCTGGACTTACTCCAGCAATGGACAACACACCTCCACGAAACAACAAAACCCAACAAAACAAAAATAACAAAACCCCCAACACAACTAAAAAAATACTTTCCTTTCAAGTTGACCCACTATATGTCTTGCTCTGCAGGATGCAGTCCTGAAAGTCCACCTACCAAGGCTGAGGAAATACAAAACAGTCACCACAATTGCATAAAGAGAATTAGAAACTTTGAGTTGCCATTGAGCTGAGGAATATCCTAAGAGTCACTGGCAGTTACTCCCACAAGGAAATAGAGATGAGATTTAGGCTTCATAATCAATAGACTATTAGGGTTTAAAACACTAATTTGAGAGTCTTATTATAGTAAAAGTACAGAATCCTGGAGAAGATAATCAGTACATGGAGACAAATGCATGTTCACCACATTTTAAAAGTCACCATTCAAGCCTCCTGCTCATCAGATTTGACTTTGTACCTGTAAACTAGAAATAACTTTGGCTGGAGAAGTAGCTATGGGTGGTGTCCACCCTCACTGCCTAGCCTCAAAGCTAAGGAATACATAAATTAACATGAAGCTTCCTTTCCCTGAAGGTTTTGTTTAATTTTAGAAGTGTCAGGAAAATGTTAACAACACATTTTGTTGCATATTTTCCAGCAGCATGTGGCATATGCCGAGAAGGGAAATAACACTGTTTGTCATTATAACTTCACAGCCAAGGAGGAAGAAAGAAAAAAAAAAAGAGGAACCTAATGAAACTTGTAATTCATAGACCGGCTAAATACTGTTCTATGCTACACAAATTAATCAAATAGTTAAAGGTGAATACAAGGTTCTTTCTCTGCTTCTCCAAACTGCTGATTTATTACAAACCAGGATAAAACAGTTTTCATCCAGAGAGTCTGCATGTGAAACATTTCACTTATTGAATTGGAAAAAAAAACCTCTGGCAATTATTTGTAATCTTCAAACAAATCCTCATTTACACAACTTTTAAGTTTAAAAATCTATGTGATAAAATCACTAACTGAAACAGGACTTAGGAGTAAGAGAAGTAGACCAAGACATTTAAATATTTACAGATTCAAAATTTCATGAAGTGGGAAAACTGTTTCCTATCCAGCTCAAGTGCCACTCAGGACTCTCCTGCATAACGGAAATAAATTTACAGAGACATTTGCTTGTGTATTGACTGTAAACTAAGAAACCAATAACACATTCTGGTTTTCCTCCCTTTGCCTAAGACATTAAGAAATACCTGTATTATTTAATTTCCCTTCAGTTTCATCAGAACAGACACTGGAGTTAATCTGAGCATTCAGTTTTGACAAGATGTCACTTTTTGTTTCTTCTCCCAGCTACCTTAAGCCAGTCTCTTCCTTGCAACAATCCTATGTCTAAGTTGCTAAAATATTTGGTTCTTACTTTGCTTACTCTTTTATGGTCTGAATAGAGAAATGCTACAGAAGAAACTAACATGGTGCTTGTAACATAAATTAATGGAAAGCTTTAGTTTCAACACTTTCTAAAGCAAAACAAAGATAAAACTGCAATTTTGTCTGAGTCATAGATAGCAAAGTTGGTCACTCTAATGAAGAGTTTTTCTTCATGTTGAAATTGATAAGAAAATTAATATTACAGGTGAAGAAAGGACTTATTGTCTGTCCTTCTGTTTTCCATCAAGATTAGTAGTAAGTCTGACTGAGTTAAAGAGTCTGCATTGTCCATAATTTCTTTTGGATAACTGCAGTACAGTCATTGGGATTTTGCCAGAGAAAAGAAGAGCACCAGTTTTCCACAAATACAGATGTTTCCACAAAAGCATGATGCCCTGAAAGAAGAGAAGCAAAATTTAAATCTAAACCAGCTTGTTCTGCTTTGGTTAGACCAAGTTTTCTGTAAAAAGCATCACTTCCTTTCCCCCCAGCTCAAGAAAGATACAGTACAGCAGTACTGGAAACTGAATCCAGCACACAGCTGACATGGCAAGGAACACTCCAAGTCAGAAAGATCTTTCTTGCCCATATTATTGCAGGTTTTATTTTTATACAAACACACTTTGGTATTTAATAAATACAGAGGCGTTAATACCCTAATAAGTGTATCAAAACACAATATCAGCCCATTCTCTGCACAATGGTCTCACATTTTTTTTTTATTCTTGTTTCCTTTCTTAAGCCACCTGCCTACCCATATCCAGAACATTAGAGCAGATAGGTATTGACTACTACAGAAGTGCCGGAGGTTCCAAATGGTACTAAAAATCTTGAAATGTAGATGCTGTTGACTGCTCAGAGCACCCTGAACTTCTATGAAATGGTGAGATTTCAGTGCTCTTGTATTCGAGAAGCACCTTCCCTTGCAAGCTGCAGCACCTTACGTGTGTGGATGTGACTTGCACCAGATGCGTCACTGCTCTTTGACTGGGGCACAGCCCCAGGCACCAAGGAGGAACACAGCCCAAGGAATTTGCAGCACAGCATTTGCAGCCAGTGGGTGACAAGAATGTCACCAGACACATTCACCCCTGCTGTTGGGTGTCTCTCCAGGGGATCTGCCTGGCAGGTCTCTGACCCGCCAGCACAGCATCCGTGTGCTACACTTTGCTGTTGAAATAGAAAATACAAGGAAACCAGTTTTGTAGGAAGACTGGGGATTGAGGCACAAAGCCAGTATGTGGAAATTCTTGCCAACCCTTAGGCCTTCAACTCAGAACCATTAACTTGCAGCATTTATAAAATCCAAATTAATAGCTTAGGGAAATAAAGAAAATACTGTTATTAGCAAGACCAACATCCTACTGCCTCTGTTTCTTCTCAGTAAAGCAGTTGCTTAGATGCTCTGCCGAGCTTTCCACGAATACCTCCAATGGTTGCAGAAACCAGAAACATGACCTTTCTCAGGCTTTCCAGCAGAATTTTCCATGAATTTGGGTTTAGACATCACTAGGCTCATTACTGAAAAATACTAGCCAGAAAGAGGGTACAGTATTGGTATTACCATGAAACAGAAGTGCAAAAATAAGTTTTGCCTGGAGTCATATGAGGGAAGGGAAACGGGGGGAACCAAAAGACTTAAAACCAGGACATTCTGTAATTGTAACTGGAGGACTGGGGAAAGAAAACAATTTCAGAAAGAAAATCTAATCCCATCATGATCACTCTCTCATAGAAGCCAGAGAAATTGCTTTCTGTAAAAATAAACAGAAATGAACATTTCAGTATTTGCTATAAATGCTAGCACACTGAAGAAACAACTTTAATTTTGTAAAGTCTGAAAGGATAAGTAATAAGTTGGCAAGGTTGCTTAGATATTTGTGAACTCATAAATATTACCTACCACAAGTCTAAATCACTGCCAGCTCTGGCTTATGTTAGCCTATTTTAATATCTTACAAACTCCTCTGCCAGGGGATAACTGACCTTTGAAAGATTATCTTCTGGTGTGTACAAGATAGCGTCAAGTAAATGGTTATCAGTTCTCAGAGAATTTTGCTTTTAATGTTTTGGATGGACCATTACCTCAAATCATTATTTATTTGCTATTTAAGAGCTTTTTACACTGATGAAATCCCAACACAAAACTAAATATTGCAGAGCAGTAAGTCTTGCAATTAAAACCACTGCCCAAAGAATAGATGAGCAACTATTAGATGTACCAAAGCTATATTGTGGATTACTGAGAATAATTAACCTGTGTAAAAGCAGATTCCACTTTTCAGTTAGATTCTGCTATTTGCTAAGATAACATGACTCATGCACACACGAAAAAATTATATGGATTTAAATATACATTGCATCCTCACTGCCTTAGACTAGATTTAAACAGTATGATAGAATTTGAGTCATCTTTCTGAATTTTCAAACTATGTATCAATATAATTGAACTTGATGACAAAGAAAACAAAACCCAAAACCAAAGCAAGCACACAGAGTACACGGCTTAAGACCAGCATGCACCAGGTAGCAAGGCACATGGTTTAACACATCCAGTAGCTGTACTGACAGTATAAAAAGGGCTCTCTGTTGTTTTAGTTTCTCTTCTAGAGGAAGGGAAAAACACAAACTGTAAACAAGAGAATGACTGAATCTTGGGACATTGCTTTTACTTGAGGGGGGAAAAGAGTAACAATAACGCCAGTCAAATATGAAGATCTAATTTTCTTCCTGAAGCCATATGATAAAGTAAAAAGGTAGGCTAACCCCATATACGTTCCCTTAACTGCAGCAGAGGCCTGCGGCAAATGCAGGAATTCCACAGCAATCGTTGTGTCCACTTTGATTTCCAGCTGCAGGGAGAGGAGTGAAATACAGAACAGAACAAATCCACAGCTTCTCTGAAGGTCAGCTGAATCTGCCAGGTCTAATAAACAGAAGACAGTCTCTACTCTTATTTCTGAGAAACCCTTGGCTCTATAGATGTGTGCAGCCACAAGATTTGTTGGGTCTTCAGATCTGAGTATCTTTCCACAGTAGCACTTCCCCTTGGTCCCCGTCTGAATTAGATGTCAGAGTTAAACCCCAAGGCAGGCATGGGGCTGGCATAATGCTCTTTTGTTTGTCAGGGAAAATATTCCTTCAGGTTTATGGAGGAGTTTTGTTGTTTCCAGTTAAAGGGAAGGGTAAAATTGGTCCCACCCCAGAATCAGATGGCCATGTCTTAAAATTTCAATGCAAAAGGAATAGAGGTTTGAATTGCAATGAGGGTTGAAAGTAGCACAGTAATAACAAGGTTCTATATATTATTATTTACTCTGATGCAACTCCAGAATGGAGGGAAAGAAGAAATAAAAAAGAAAAATCAGTCACACAGTATTATCTAATATTACAAATTCACTATCCCATTTTACAATTTCACTGTTAAGACAAGCTTTTGATTTCCCATATCCTGCAAGGATAACAGTGTAGGCATCGCCTCATATTTCTACCGCGTCCTAATGAAACGAGTTTCAGATTGCCTGAATTTAGATACGAGACATGTGGCTTTATTAAGATTTTAAAACAAATAGTCTAGATATTAAAAATATCACTTAGAATTACAGGCCTAAACAAATTCCAGAGCAATTCGTTTTAAATACACACTCCCTGCTTTCGTACTACACAACTGAGATAACAGAGTGCTCCATTCTCTCATTTAGAAGTGGAGTCTTTGCCATAAAGATGCTTTCCTGCTGGTAATCAGGATCTTTCAGAAGATGCAAGCAGTTGTCCAAGAACAACTTTAAAAACCTATGTTTCTAGAATAATAAATATTACTTTTGTCATTCTTACTCCCACTGCAACATTTATGTACAACTGCAGGCTGCAGCATAACAAAAGTGAAGGATTATTGAACTGTAATAAGAAAAAAATCATTAATGCAAATACTTTGTTTTATTCTTGCTCTCTTCTTACCAAGAAGAGTTTAAAATGCTAAATACCTGACTCCAAAGAAACAAAGATCCCTTTGCTTTTTGTGCCCTCCCTAGCAGCAAAAAGGGAATATTGTGTCTTTATTTTGAAGGGATGCTATAAGCTAAATCTGTGAAATATTCGTGGGAAGTTACAGCAGAGAGCTAGAACAGCCAACTAAAAGAAAATGTCTGCAGATAAGACAAGGACCACAGAAAAAAGCCTGACCTACAGCTTTAGCTGAAAGTTAAGACTTGAAGGTTGATCCTCTCCATGTGGTTATCGTTTGTCCTGTTTGAAAAATGAAACACTCCTATACTTCATCTCTCACTGAGAGTGAAACAGAAATCATTCCTGTACACAGAGTCAGAGCCCCAACCAGACCCTTCCATCTGTGATTATTACAGTTTTCTTGCTGCAGATGAAGCGGGATAAGTAATTTCTTTGATTCCATCCAACCTGAGTGGAATACAGATGTTTTTAAAAACTTTTAGATTTCCTCATTCTGTAACATATAAATAACATTGGTTCATATATTACATCACAACTTCATGCTATTCCACTGAGCAGTAATCCTGGAAAGTAAAAGTCTCAACTGGACTGGATACTACACCACCCACTCGAGAAAGGTGCAGCAATGTCTCCCCAGCTTTCCCACCTTTTCCTCAGCCACAAACAGAAGCTGCACACCTTTCCACGTGTTGGAACATTTTCCCACACCAGAAGAGCTCCTTCCTCAGTAGTACTGCTCTGTGTCAAGGGCCATTTCTGCTCCAAAGGCAGGAGACAGCCCCTCTCACAGATGATCTGACCCGTGACCTTCCCCCTTTAGCTCAGCAGCCCAACACTTCCCACACACATCCAGGCACCTGGCCTCATGAACCTCAAAGCTTGGCTGCTCTTACCAGCTCTACCAACCCAACTACAGAGGCACAACCTCTGTCCACAAACCTTGTCCTTCCTCCTCATGGCATTAAACACTTTCTGCAAAAAGGTGTTTCATTTTTCCAAAACATTTTTTTTTGTTAAATTAATTAAATCGTTAATTTTTTCCAAAACATGGCATAGCCCCATACTAGCCACTGTGGGGGAAATTAACTCTATCCCAGCCAAAACCAGCACACAAATATACAGCAAAAAAAAAAAATCCCAGAATGCCATAATTTGCTCTCTCTTGAAAGACAAAACACATTTTGAGTTTTGTGATGCTATTTGTCCAATTTCAGTGTGTTAATCATATTTAAAGTTACCAGCCCAGTTCTCTGTTTTAGCAGATATAAAGCTCTCTCCTTTTTCCAAACACTGCAGAGAGTTTTCCTAGCAGGCTATTAAAAGTATTATTTTGAAGAAATGTTGGCTGTACAGGTCAGGAAATCATTTCTTCAGGCAAGTTCCAAAGTACACCAGAACTGAGATGCTTTGAAAGCCTGCCTGCCAGTCGACTTTGTCCCACTTTGAAAACAAAAGCAATTCTTTAGAAAGCACGTTCTTAAAGACGTTAATCCTTTAAAAAGTAACAATTCCTAAATTATCTGCACTGTAAAAGCAGATCCTAAAGGAGTCTTTCTGAATGGTTTACACAGCTATTTGAATAGGTTGCTTCTAAAATGTATACAGTATGCAAATAACTATCACAGAGCTGTAACACATGAAAAAACATCTTTTATTCTGTTTTCTTGAACACATAAGTGAGCAACACTTACTTTGTATTCAGGAAACATAGGCAAGAATGATATAATCACCTAAGAAATAAAGTCTGGCAAACAAAGATCAAATTCTTTACCTAAAAAGCCTGCAAGCTTATTTGCTATTAAAAAGCCCACCAAAACCACAAATTAATTCATTAGGAGTATTAAGGAGGGAAGTGATGGCATCTCCTGACATACTGACAGTATATAACCCCTGAATGCTGAGTGTTCCACACAGAACTCATGTTCCACATTCAGTTACACACCCAGAACTTCCACCACAGTATGGGGTAAGTATCCTCTAAACCCCCTGGAACAGTCCCTGATTACTACATCACCCACGGCAACTTCAACATATCCTCACATTCTACTCATTTGCAAAGTGTTGCTCAGTATCTCAAAGATAAACAAGATTATTTAAGCTGTTTATAATGTACTCTGTGAAACCAGAGTCAGAAAATCCAATATTTACTTAAAATATGAAAATATGATCAATCAATGCTGAAAAAGCAGAGGTAAGAACATACTACAGATGAGGAAGGTTCTTTTCATCTTTAAGCTTTTATCTCAAATTCAGGATATGCTCCGCAGTCTAAATAAAGTGACACCAGAAATTAATACACCATTAAATCTACTCTTGCTGTGGTGCAACTTTTCCTGATATAAAAGGCTGTTGAAAGACCAGAGCAACACATAGTGAAAGACATTCTTACAGATAAAATTCCAGGAGCAGACACCACCCAAAGTAGCCGCCTTCCCCAGAACTGCTCAAAGGAAGACAGTACATGTAGCTGGCAGGAAAAATCTGTCAAAGTGAGACCTCACTTCTGTGGCTAGAGGGGTTTCCCATTTTGTCTGGTTCTTTGTTGCCTTTTGCTTTTTTAAGAGTCCTTCTGTCTCATTTAAAAAAAAAAAAAAAAGAAAAATTACGCAACACTCTGAAGTGACCTGTGAATGCTGTCTTAGAAAGAGTGACTTATCTCACAAACTTAATACCCAAACAGACAAGGCAGATGGATGGTCTGATTTAATTCCAAGACCAAAAAACCTCCAGACATTTATTTGGCTTAGACCTTTGGAAGGGCAGTGGAAAGCTTCTCTCCCCACCCTGTTCTGGGGGAGGGGGAGGTTACTACACCAGAGAAACAATCCTGACTGCTTTTTACAAAGCACACATTGCTCCCTTGCATGAGAACACAACAAACCTACGTCTTTAACTGTAGGGATCTGAAAGTAATGCATTACTCAAAGTACCCCAAATCTTCACACCACCGCTTTAAAATGTGACAAGATGAAAGATACCCAGTGATACCCTTTCACAGTATATCCACACATGGCAGTGAATCCCAGGTCTCTCCATGTGCCCTTAAGGATAAAATACTACTTTTACTAGTATTTTCAAAGGACTTCCTCCTGCAATATTAACCTTGTTTGTTTTGCTTTTGCTTTTTGTTTTAAACAGGCTTATGCAAGCTCCCTTTAGCCAATAATGAAGACAGGAAACTAGTTCCACTTCCCACTACTCTGCTCAAGTTGCAACGGGAATCCAGATAGGCAGAAACGTCCACTGCTACACATTTCTACTCCACAACACACAAGCCATGTTCACTAATGCCTCCATGCTGTTTGAGGGGAAAAGCACGTGTGCATTAGACTCACTCTAATCATCAGATCACCTTCTAAGGATGTGACAGGAATGAGGAGCCCTCTAACTTCAAAACACCAGTTCCCATGATGCTGATGCTCCTGACATTCTCCCATACAAGTGAGATTTGAATATGCTTAATTTCTTCCGAGCTTTCAGAACACCGAGCTAGTCACATCCACACTGCATCTAGCAGAGAAACCATTCATCTCAGCAAACTACTCTGGTACCTGCAGTATTCTAATTTGACTAAAAAAATCCCAGAAGTCAAAAGTCCCATTGCAGTTCACTTGCACGACGAAAGGCAGAACAGTACTGGAGTGTAACTCAAATGAATCAGTCTGAACTTTTGCTTACTTATACCATTATTTTGTTCTACACGGGAAAAAAGAAAGAAGAGAGAAAGTCTGAAAGTTCCTTCCACTCTGAGCAAAACTCTGAATCAGGTGCATAAAGCTTCCCAAAGAGACCACTAACTTCATTGATATTAATATACTTGTTTCCACCCAACAAACTGCAAGTTTGAATGGCAAGAGAAGTATGGTTTTTAACCTCTTTCTGAATGGCTGCAATGGCTGACCTAGTTTCTATTTATTATAGCTTTGTGTTTAGCATTGTCATTTACATCAGTGCTAGCTGGTTGCAGTGCAGCACTCAAACTGCAACTTGTGCCAAACCTAAGAATAGCATTATATTCTCCCTAAGAGAATATACACACCAAAAAAATCTCTTATGCATTTTAGGATTATGTATAGAGCAGTACAGCACAGACAGATCACTATCTGGAAGTAGAAGTGTTTTTTTCTGAAGAGGCCTCTGTATACAGCCCTTTCCTTTTGTAGCAGGAACAGCTTTCATTTCCTCCACAGTCTCCCTGGAACTCTGACAAATCAACAGTGAAGATGGGATAGGTGGGAAGAACCTCTCCAATCAACCAGATTGAACGCACAATCAAACATGTGCTTTGTATACAAAGCAATATTCTTAACTGAGTAATCACAGACAGAAACTAACTACTGCATCCTAACCTTTGAACACTGTCAAAAGAGTGATAACTTCTAACAAGGGTATGTTCACTTGTATGTCTGCCTCTAATATGGTATGGACTCTAATATCAGGCTGCATGGTGTTTAAAAGGCATAGTACAAAAAGCATTAGGAAAGTCAGCATACTTTTTTCTAAAGAAAGAATGGGAGGGTGGTGTATTTTTAAGGACTAAATGCAGGAAGTCATTTACAAGCTCCCCACTCATGGTTCCACTTTGAACTCTTACATCTTTAAGGAATTTGCTAATATTTTTGCAAAGAAGAACAGTTTTATCAAACAGCCTTCCTCTGTATCAAAGCAGTTACTTAGACAGTTAACAGAAAGATTTAGTTGTACTCGCAATTGTCTTTTTAGCATATTTTCTTATGCAGCACAGAGGTATCTTCCATATGAAACCCCCGAGTCTGAAACAATACCAAATTATCATAATCTAAGACCTGTATTTCAAAACATTTTAGAAGTGGGTTTGGATTGTTGCTTAGCCGGCAGTGTCCAACCAACCCAAGCAGCCCAGAGTTGCAAAACCACTGTCAGAAAAAGGAAGTTACAGAGTGCAATGCTGCCATCTGCTGAAAGTTGCTTGTCTGACTGGTCTAATTGTTGTTTGAGTTGCACAGGCTTTTGAGCAGTCAAAGCAGTTAGTTAGACATGTTTAATCTGATCAACTTGAGGATGAGTAACCAATATTTTTGGATCGAGAATTTGTGCCTACAGATACGAGGTCAAATGTATTCAAGTACAGCATCTGTATTTCCCTCGAGTGGGATGGCCGCTCAACTCTTGGTAATAATCAGTGTTCCCATTTGTTGCCCACAGAGCTGCACCACAGCCTTGGAGAAGGTTCTCTGTCAACAGCAGGCCCCAAAAGTAATGTTTCATGACTAGTGACAAATCTGGAATAGGACATCCAAGCTTGCAGCTTCCCCTGGCTATGCAAAATGGCAAAGTTGCACATCAGGGTGCACACCCTTCCCTTCAGCAGACTGGGCTGGTGTTTCAGGACTACACTCAGAGGTGGTTGACCTTTTGGGAAACTCCAAGTCCATATTTTTCCTTGTTTTTTTATTTCTCCATATCTAGTCATGAAATAAAAATTCATCCTTTCCAAGTGATGGATACAGCCTGCTGTAACTGCACAAATTCATCTCATTGGCCAAGAGACAGGATTTTTCAGCTCTGGGCCACACCAAAGTCCTTCATATAGCAAAAGTCACTAAAGAGAAAAAAAAAAGACCTCAGAAGAATTGCTGTGAAAGTACCACAGTGTCATTTTCACTGTGACCTACATTAGCCATGGTAACTAAATTTAGGTGGGTGTACAGAGCTCTCCTGTGGCCCAGGCTGTCATGCACAACTACCACCCATGAAGCAGTCTGACATTCATGTCCTGTGCTCTGCTGTTTGATTAGCACTTCTCAGATAAATGAGACAAAGTGTTGCATCAGGATAAACTCTTTAAAGTGCATGCCAGATATTTTTGTTCCTGTATAAATCTGAAACAACTCTGCTTAGCTGAGTGGACGTGGACCTCAGTTTCTCTCAGTGTACCAAATCAAGTGTGTGAGCCACAGCACCGAGTTCAGTCAGCTTTACCAGATACACATGCTTAACAGTACAAGCCTGATTTGTCTATGCCTCACACTGAAGCAAGAACAGAATTATAATATATCACTACTCAATGACAGTAGTTGTTATAATCACTTTGAACAGATTGTAAGCAATTTAATGGGGAACACTGTAGAGAAGAAATAGGTCTCTTCTGTGTGCAGGGGGACAAACTTGTCAAATGATGAATGCTACACAGCCTCCCTCTTTGTTACCATCTCTCATTTCCTCAAAACATCCACTGGAAAAATTCAAGCCTCAATCATACCATCTAATTTGGTGCAGCTTCACAGTAATTATAATAGATTCATGCTGCATCACTTACATTGATAAAAGGAAATTACCAGGAGATTCCAGAAGCATTTTACTGGACTTAATTCCAAGCATAAACTTGTAAGTGCTCCATTGATGTCTGTCAGTTTGATTATGGTACAAATCACACACCAAGGAATACTTTCAACCACATATTTCAAGATGGTTTTAGTTCTAGTAGAAGCACTAAGAAGATGCAAAAAAGCCTTTGCTCAGAGATTTAAACGTTCATCCTCAGCTTCATTTTCTTAAAAGATGAAGACAGTGAAATTTTAGGAAAAAGTCAGTCAAAAAGATGAGATGTAGTATGCTGGCATTTTACACTTTAGTTGATAACTTGTGAATGTTTACATTGTTTAACACAGACATAAAATGAGAAGAGCTTATCAGTAACACAAGACACAAACAGCACACGTGGGAAACAGTCACAGGGACACTGAGCTACAGCAAAGACTCATTTAGTCAGAGTAGCTCATAAATACCCATTCAGTAAAGAATGAGCAAGAAGCATTTTTGCCAGATCAATCCTCATGTTTACAATTCCAAGCCAAGGAACAGTTAAAGTCATAGATTTGATTACACAAGAGGCAGAAAGCAGAGGGGGTTTTTTGTGCACAGTGAAATGGGAAACACAAGCTCGAAGCTGCAGCCATCAATCCTACAGGACAAAGGTTTGTAGGTCTGAAGTCACCTCAAGGTTTCCTGCAAACCACCAGCACAGCTAGACTGATGCATGGTAACTTGAACTGACCACCAACTAGGACTTCACAGACCATTGGTGTGGTCCATGAACATCAAGAAAATATCTGCAGAATCAAATGATCACATGAGATCCAAGCACAGAATGTACAGCACACAATGAATGGGAACACGAAAAGGCAGGGCCAAGCTCTCCTACTATTTCAATGGATGCAGTTCCACTAACAGTGGTATTTTATTTTATTTTTCCAAACCTCCCACAGAAGCCAAGCCAGATGGCAAAATGCTACTTCTACTAATGCTGCTAATACCCCTGCAGGATTATTTATTGAGTGAGACAGCTCAGACCAGCACTTTCATAGTTAGTAATCACTACCAGTTTTCTCCCCACTTTGTCTGTATCAGTTATAATTTTCTTTCAGGATATGAATTGTTAGTCTCCAATGCCTATTGTTCACATCTTCTCTGAGATTATTACTTAGCCAATGCAAGTACAATTGAATTTAGATGTGTTGTTATTTCAACTGTATCCAAACCACAATTGTTGTTGGAAACTTGTGGTCTAAGTTGCTTTCTGAACTGACCCTTAAACCCCAATTTCTTATATTGTCCAGCAGTCATTTAACAGAGTAAGTTACAGGAATTTGCACCCCATTATACCATGGATGAGCTTCCTGAGAAAACAAACAACTTCATTAGTAGAAATATTTCACATAAAAACTAAATACAGTCCAATGTGTATTTCTAACCAGCACTCACTGGAGACATCAAGGAATTGTAGTTTTCGAATTATAGCACAACACAAGGAAGCAATCTTGAAGCAACAGCTCACCATGCATCACATCCCATGAGTGCTGCTGGCTATCCTCCTTGGATCCTGGCTCTACAGGTTACACACCAGTAATACCCCATCCCAGTTGTGAAAAGCCTGCTATACAGCAAGCCAAGGCAATCTATCCTCTAAGAACAATTAAAAGATGTCCAAGCAAGGAATTTACTGTGCTAACGGTTCATTCTGCTATTTGCCTTCATTTGCCTCTCACCTGTGGAAGGAACCTGGTACTCCTCATTCCAAATGAGGCAAATGGAAGCCAAATCACTCTGCCACAGTGCCAGCCAAACACATCTGTTGGACTACTTTGGCTACTTTTTTTTATTTTTTGCCAGAAGGTAAAAATGTTATCAAATGGCATGCAGGGATATTGCTTATTCTTATACTCTATGCTTAGAGTAGGAACCAAGTGCTGCTTTATGCCAGCAGCCAAAGCTGTCTATTTCAATAATAAATAAAATGCAAAGGGAAAGATCAGAAAAACAATTTGGTACAAAGTTCTCTTTTTGCAGTGCATGGTACCTCTACCAATGAAAAAGAAAAAAAAAATTAAAAAATTTTAAAAAGCAAGAAAAAAAGCTTTTAAAAGTCAAGTCACAGACATTTATTAGATGAAGGACCGAAGGAGCGTTGTGCCCATTATATCCTCCCACCCAGTGGCCATGGAACAGAAAGTCCTCTCCAAAATGATGACTGCCAAATGCAGCAGCCTCTCACAATTTACTGGTCAGCGCACACAAATCCATACAAAGGAGATCATTATGCCCCTCTCATTTCAGGTGTCATCCAGGAAGATCATTTCCACAGTTTTAACAGTGACCGTTCCAGACTGCTGGTGTCCTTCCCAGCAATTGTATTTTGTGGTTCTGTTTCCTTTTCCTTTACCATGTATGCATAAGCAGGCCTCTTTTTGGTCTGAATTATTTACCCTATAATTTGTGCTTCTGTTTTCAACTAGTATTTACTGCTGAATCATGCCAAAAATCACACATACTGAATATTGCAGTGGGTCATACTTTAAAGCCCCATAAATTTCCTGGTTTCCTTGCAGCCAGACATAAGCTTCCCATTACTTTGGGCCAAACTTTATCCTCTTACGGAACATGAAGCAAATTCACAGAACTCAGTGAAAATGTACCCACTCATATTATACATTAATACTACATTTAAAAAACGGTCACTTCAATCTTGATTCATTGACAGGTTGGCTTCTACTTTTGCAAGAACTCGGATGACAGAGGTTACTCCTGCAAGAACACTTCAAATACATTACATTTGCAATAAGAGGTTCTGTTTGCTAGATATCCTTTACAACAGCCAGATGCTTAGAATCAGGCAGAGAAATACCAACATCAGGCAGGCATCCCTAAACAGCTCTAAAAATTTGTCCAAGTGTTACAAGAATTCTGTCAAAGGGATACAGTTATTAGGAACCTACAGATAATTACCCTGTTTTTCAATTAAAGATATTTGCCCTCAAACACAAAGATACACAATAGCACTCCTAGTACCCACAATGAAGCAAAAGTCTCCAATTCCAGAAAAAAGAAAAATTCAAAGTTAAGAAATTGAGAAATAGTAGCATAACCAAGCATTTCCTTTATTGTAATAAACACCAGTATTTTTTTGGCTAGGTTACACTGCAGGTAGAGGACAGCTCAATAAGAATGACAGACGCAATCAGACACATCTGTCTGTCACAGCAGTATTTTAAACATGTGGCAGCTACTATAGGCCTTGCAAACAATTCAATACTAGGAGTCAAATTTTCAAAGCTATTAGAGCATTAAATACACACGATACATATGCAAGCAGCTATAAATCTCAACAGGTCCGAATGTAAGCACTTTTTACTGGCACTGATCTCAACAGGACACAGCCACTAAGCTTAACTGACTTTGCAAGTCTCAAGCAAGAACAAGCACTACTGAGGTGTCAGGGACACAAAGGGCTTTGGCCACTGAGCTGGCCTGAGCTGCAAGCACCTACAGCCATCCTCATCCATGTAGCCCCTCCTGAGCACCCCAGAAAGTGCAGCACTTCCTGCCACTCATCAGGGATTTACAGGAGCACAATCACAGCAAAGCAACTGGTGTGGATGTCCTGTCGCAGTGCAAACCCCTTAGAGCACTTGACCAAAGTGGGAGATGAGTTGAACTCCTCAGGAGGCAGTTGGGAGTATGGGGAAATGCTGGTGGGAAGGGAAGCATCTGAAGGGATGCTGTTCACCTTCCCTAAAACAGTGCCAGCTTCAAGGCAACCCTTTAGCTTTCAAGGCTGAGTCCCTCCCATGAGGGGGAATGTGGGGCAAAAGCAAGGTTAGGAGAGAGGCAGAGTGGCCCACAGCATGAAAGAGATTAACTTCCCAAACCTGGATCTAGGCACTTAATACAGACACCCTCAAATCCAGCATCAGTTTCCTACAAAATTCCCGTAAGCCCTGAGAGAGACATATTTTCCCTTCTAAGTGACACAACAATTAAAAAAAAAAAAAGGAACACAGCTCACTGACAAAGCCACATAAACTTGCATTGTTAAGAGCTTTTCAATATTAAGTGGCTTTTAAATGTGCTGGCACAAGTGTGGTGTGTCTTTCCTTAAAGACAGATGTATATCCTTCTTTACACAGAATATAAATGGTGCCCAAAATTAAGAGGCATAGTTAATCAACTCTCATCCCCATCTCAGTGGGTAGGATAAATGGAAAATAAGTGCAAGCAGTGAAGTCAACTGACTCTGAGAACTTGCAACTGATTTTGAATGTTCATGTTTATTGACAGCTTCTCTTCACAAAACTGGTGAACCATCTAAGTCTCTAAGTTACACAATGCAGGCACATGACTTCCAGCACAATTGCCTCTTAAGAATTTTCCACGGTATTTTCAGAAGACAGGTTTTAAAATTATTGCTTTATCTTCTTCCACAATCTATGTGTTTTCTTATACATACAGTAAAATTTCCAGAAGTATTTCTTCACACTGCCATAAATGTGCTAGCCCATGTATATAGATCTCTGAACTAAAGTAGGCAATTGAGCCTGTACTGACTACTTCAAGGGAGCATCCCTTCCCCAAAATTCATAATTACAGACTCTCTGACTACTCCCTTCCATTTCAGCCACTTCCCCAGCTTGTTCTTCCTCCGGGTTTGGTTTAGTTTGTTTTGCTGTATTTTGAGACTTCTCCAAGGTTTTAAATATTTAGGCTGCACCAAAACTATTTGAAGAAACCAAGAGTCTTTTTCCACCTTACAAGCAGAGCCTAACTCAGCAAACTCAGCATAAGCAAGAAAATTAAATGGGCACAAAATCCAGGACTGATTGTCCATTTCCTTCCTTTTCCAAACCAGAAAGCTGAGCTCTCTTACCCTCCTAACACCAGCTTCAAACCCTAGAGAGACCAAGGGGTCTCTTATATTGCCACACTAAAGTAACCACTCAAAACAGAGAAGAAAAACCTGCCTCTTGACTTCTCTGTTTGCTCAAGCAAAACATACAGGCCAATTTGTTTTCTACAGCAACTCCATCTTAGGTTGGCTTGACTAGCTAACACTTACTCATTTGTTTTTCACTGCCCTAGGCAGCACATTCATGTAGCTATAGCCAGGCAGAAGGATTTTTTTTTTAAATTCTTTTTAAAAACTTCCTTATCTGTGTTCTTCTATTGGACACCCCTGTTTTCTCCTTCTTTGTGTCCACACCCTCTTTCATTCTTCTTCCCTCCTTATAGCATCTCCTTCACCAGTTTCAGAGAGTAATGCATGAAGTCTCTCTTTGTGAGCTTGCTTTTCTACTCCTCTTACAAGTTCTTCTCACTTCACCTTCTATCAGCTGCATCAGCCGCACTGTCCCCTCATCTCTCAGCCCCTCTCTTCCCCAAGGAGGCTTCCATGTGAACGTTTTTTTTTTCTCCTTTTCTCACCACCCTTATCTTTCCTCCACAAAAGCAGAATATTTCTATTTGGTTTCAAAGAGTTAGCCTATACAGTTTGCAAGCACCTACACTTCATTCCTCTCCTCCCAGCTACTGTTTCCAAGCCCACTACCTCCACAGCAGCCACCATAGCCTTCCCTCCACAGTGGGAAGCAGCCACCTGGACTTCAGGCAGCCCTGAATGAAAACCTCTAATACCAGCAATTCTGCAAAAAATTTGTTTAAGAGACTAAGTCAGGCCTGCTACACTGGAATGACACAGCACTGAATTCACAGAGACTTAAAAAAACACGATATACCCCATTCACCTCTGTCATTCCAAACACAACAGATCAAGAGACTTTCATTTCAGAAAAGTCCTCAAGATGTTACATACAAAGGACAAACAAAGGTGGTGGTGGAACCCAAAACAAAAGCAAAATGCATCTATACCTCCAGCGGACTTTGTTTTCTAAGCAACCTTTGGAATTTTGGCCTATTGTTCTCTGCAGTGCACAACAGAGCATTCAGCAAGTGGTTTCTATTTTTAGGACGTCTGGGAATGTTTTGCTCTAGTCTTTTTCGCTCTGTGGGATCACAGTGCCATCTATTGGAAAAAAGCTATAAAGAGCAGACATTCATCGGCTGTTTACTATTTGCAAAGACTGTAAGTATTTATTACCTTGATTTCATAACAATTAGGTAGGCCGAGTCCTTATGACTTGAATAAAATATTAGGTAGGCCAATCCTTTGATAGGAATTTTTTAGGATATGCAACCCTTAATATTAGGGAAAGTTACAAACTTTTATATTTAAAGTAACTTAATTTAAGCAAACACTTCAGAACCTCACAATCACAACTGTACTAACATGCTGGAGACAAGAGCTGCCACTCATAGAAATAAGCATCAGGATGATCTAGCCTGCACAAGCCTTTCCTTTTTAATCCTACACCTGCCATTGCAGTGGGACTCCTTGTTGAGCAGGATCATACAGGGATAAACACAAACCCTGCTCCCTAGCCTGATTGTTATTAGTCCTCCAAGATCAGGCAAGAGCTACATCTTTGAAAATTCTCCTTCCATCAATAAGCAGCACACATCAAGCTTTCCTATACCTATATGCAGGCCTTCTTTCTTTCTATAGCCAGTGGGAACTCAGAGCAGGCAGAATAAGCCTGTAGAGCACTCATAGTCCATACTCAACATTTAACAAAATATAACACAAATTTTAAGAAGCAAGACCTTTTTATAACGAATTCTGGAAGAATTTCAGAGTTTGGGAGATCCAAGCCTGCAAGCATGCCACCCACATCAGGCAAAGTAACAGAGACACAGAGGCCAAAAGAGGCAGGCCCCTAGATAAGCCAGGCAGAGTGGAAGACTCACCATGGGGAAGTCTTTCCTCCTGAATGCACTTCCAGGAGCATCCAGGGCCCATAAAAGCCCCTTGCCAGGTGACAGCAGGCTGAGACCAAGGCTCCCCTGGCTACCACCTACAAGGGCAGTGATGAACACTGGGCAGTGGCTCAGGGAAGGAGCACAAGCTCTGGCAGGTGGCTTCCAAAAGGAAAATGAGGCACAGGTGAACCACATTACTATTTGGGGAAGAGGAAGAAGACCGAAGTAGGGATTACCTCTCCCGAGATCACAGTGCAGCTGGCACTTTGCATCCCTCACACACAGGTGTTTTCCAAATATATCACGTGGCTACACTAAAGATTTAGAAAATAAGCTAGTGCTTACATGCAGACATTGGGAACTCTCTCATAATAGCGTGAAGGTGTCTTTATGCCCACATATACCAGTATACATAAATATATACATGTTTCTATACATAAGCTGCTGCCAAGTAGCATTAGAGAATCAGAACCAAAAAGCCTAATAAAAAGACAACTTAGCATAATAAAAAGATGCTTTCTTCTCAGAAGCCTGTAAGACACCCAGTTTTCAGGAAAAAGTTGCAAATGCAAGCAACAGGCTGGGGCCCTCCTCATTTCACCTCATGAGAGCTGCTGCGGCCAAGCTGGAGCCCAGCTCAGCACCGCACAACAAGAGGCTCTTCACACGCCCTGGAGAAACCCTGCCCAGGTCCGAGTCTCATCCCTTCCCAGGGGCACACGGCTCGCCTCCTCTGCCTCCCCATGGCAGCCCCCAGGGAAGGGAATGAGGCGGAATCCCTGACCTCACCCCAGCAGGACACCCTTCCCACCCGGGATCTGCATGCCCTCCCCGGTGCCAGCCCCGCTGCAGCACTGCCATGGGCTGCGTGGGAAGAGAGCCCCCACCGCCAGCGCACAGCCGGCTGCACCAGGGCTCACCTCACCTCACAGCCCTGCCTCCTGCAGGAAGGCCTCGTGCTTTGGCAGCCGTTCATTTTATGTTGTAAACAGCCATTAGATAAATAACATTCTCATTTTACTGGGATTTCCAGTAAATCCACGTAAATTGTCCTGATTTAGCATGATTTTCAGTGTGAAATGCCCAGCTTGGTATATGTCGCCCTTTGGGTGTCAGGGACAGGTGTTTGCTCATCAGGAGGGGCAGAAACGCAAACAAGCGTCACCTCAAGTAGAAATTTTTGTTTCTTTTTACTTTTATTTCCAGAGTCAAGACAAAAATCAGTAAAAGCCTAGGTAAAGGCTAAAGGAGATGAAGGAGATCTTGTGGAGAAGGTCACAGCACTGTATGCTCCCACTGCACATCCTGGCTGCTCTCTGGCACCACAGAGGAACATCACAAAACAGCTGTGGAGGCAACAACCTCTGCTTCATGCACCCTAAATGCGGCAAAAATTGTACAATCACTCGCCCAGCATGCCAGAGCAAGAGCTCAAATGTCAGACTAGCAGTTCCTCCTTGGCGAGAGGGTGCAGGAGCTGCTGCCTGTTCCTGGAGACACACCGTGGAAGGGAAAGGAAGTAGCGTTGTCCCCACTGTTTCTTAAGAGGTCTCTGTCCAAGAAATGGAATCCCTCTCCCTCTTCTGAGGATTTGTGGTTTGGGGTTTTTTTCCCCAGTTACACAAAAGGAGCATTTTTATTTTTTAATATTCCCAGTACTTGTGCAAATACTTCTCTGTACTGTCTGTACTCCGCAGCACTGGGACACGGCTATCTCAGCATGAAGAAGAAAAATGAAACTAACTGCAAGTAAAAGATTAATTTTATTCACTCTTTGATACGTCATAGATCTCTCTTGTTGACTTACACTTCCTTATACCAGTATGGTACCTGCTTCAGGGATTACCACACTGGCACTGAAAGCAGTGAAGTTAATGCAAAATTCAGAGGGGACAAAGTGGTAACCAGAAGACAGAAGAAGGGATGATGAAAAACCTTAAAGTGGCACTTCAGGGAGTTAATGCCTGCAGTACAGATAAAGGGCTGATTTGGGCAATAGAGGCACCTCTGGCTGTATGACCTTGGGGGCCTCATTGAACTTTCTGGTAGGAGTTGCACTGTGAAAGCAGCAGACTGGATGCAGAGGGCAGTTCACAAGATCTAGGCCTTAACATCCAGGAAGTGTCCTGCAACCTTCTCCATTAGGGAGCTGCCCTTTTCTTATGGCCCTGCTGCCTTTCTAAAGTGGTGAAACCAGAAATTATTTTCCTTCCTGCTACAGTGTGTTCATTTGTAAAGCATTACCACAGTGATGAGCAGTTACAAAGACTGTCACCACCAAAGGAGGCAAAATGGAGGAATGGAGTCACCACTCGGTTGTGGGGATCACACCAGTCAAGTGTTTGCTTGCAGTCCATACGGAATAGGGTATAAAATAACCTTTATTTCCTGCAAGTTCTCACTCACAAGCAGCTCTGAGGAGGAACACCTTTGTCACCGTGCAGGGACAGGGTGCTGTGAAACCTGCCCCCCCCCTCGAGCGGGGACAAGTCCCTGTAGGCACACACACCCCCGCACGGGGCAATGAGGCACCGGCGCTCCCGGTGCGACCCGCGGCAGCCACTTCCCGGCCGCGGGGTGCCCCTCTCCAGGGGGCCCACGCTGCCGCCACGGCTGCATAATTTTTCGCGGCACTTTTGTCCTCCTCCCTCCGGAGCGCCGTCAAGTCCCAAAAAAAGCGCGTTTTCTCTCCCAAAAAGCTGTGTGCTCCAGGTGAGGCTCGAACTCACAACCTCGGCATTGCTCGGCTTTGTACTGCTGTATAAGTACCGCGCGCTAACCGATTGCGCCACTGGAGCCCTGACACCAACTCCTCCCGAACGGTTTATCAAGGGCTCGCGCGGCCCCGGCGGGGGAAGGGCAGCGAAACCCCGTTCGCACCCCGCGCTGAGCGGCGGCCCAGGGCCGACCCGGTTCCCTGCCCGGGCCACGCTACGCCGGTAGCGGTGCGGGAAGGGCAGGAGGGAGCTGGTGGGCGCTGCACCACTCGGGGAGGGCGGCGCCCGCGAGCAAGGGAAGGAAGCGAGCGACGGCGGCGGCGGGGCCCGCACAAAGCTCTCCCGCCCGGGCCTCCCCGCTGGGCGGGCGGGCAGGCGGCCGTGGGGGCGGCGGGAGAGGCCGGCCCCCTCCGCCGGC